>NC_064927.1:304957865-305260895 GCF_023897955.1 Schistocerca gregaria
AATTAATATAGATAATATTTGCATGTCACTGAATTTTATCAGCAAGACAGCCAAATAATACATACATAACTCAGGTCTAACAGTCTAATTTATGAACAACCAAGATAATACATATTCATTATAGGGTGGAAGCGTTAGTATGCTTGATGGTAACTGAACAGTTTCTCAATATTTTTGAGCTTTCTTTTGTAAGCAGATGTGTTTTGTTTCCTCCACCTTTTCCGCTTCCAAAACATTAATATGAATTGCTTCCCCCACCTAGCGCTAATGCCGTCCACAGCCTTTTGGGTTGTAGTAATGGGCTTGTCACTTTCTAAACTAGCGAACAATCTTCATTTAATCTTAGTTCAAATGTATCGACTTCAGACATTTTCCAGTGAAAAATGGAATAGCATGTTTCTACACATAATATCTACATCAGTATGACGCTTTGTCTCAATAAGGTCTTCCATCACACAGGAAGTCTTCAACCACAGTTAATACTTTCAGTCATGATATCGAACTTCTTCTTAATACTATGAGTTTCATATCGCACCGTACAGCCCCCATTTGCGATGTCGGCTTTCACTTACGGCTCTAAAATGCAAATCATGTGTGTATTATCAGGTGCCCAGTGTGCGATGAATTGTTCATTGCCGTCAAATACTTTCTGCTTATATGGCAACTAGATTCAGTGCGCTTACTTGGTAGTTCAGCTGACGTGGAACACAATACAAACAATAAGTCTCACTCAAGTGCAACAAATTTGCCACATCCTCTTTCTATTCATTCCGTTATTAGATTCTGCAAAACTCTGTGGCAAATCGGCAGCGTAGGCTCAGAACCAGTGGTGACAAACACTAGGGCCGTAAGGATTGTCAAAGATGTTTTTAATTCTTTTGTGCAAACCTTTGTTCTTAAGAAGGGCGTCATGAATTATTCATTGCAGCCAAATACATCCTGCTTTATAATGCAACTAGAGAAGTGCGTTCTGTGAAAGTGAGTTCTCGCTCAGGATGCTTCGGAAATTTGCGCACTGAAATGCTCGTCGAATTTGTCGGATTGTTTCTCTACAGGCCTAGTAAATGCAGTCATTCTCGAACGATTATAGGGATATGTTTAGATAATAGCATCTGATGTCATCTTACAAAGAAGTGTTGTGTTATTTCTGAAGTTACGCAGTCACTTGACGTCCCTAATTTCATAACCTGTAAAAAACAGAATTGTGATGATGCAGTCAGATACAGGAAGGTAAGCTCGATGAATAATCGTAGCCTTATGTAAAAGTATTCAGGTTGGAGCAGACGGCGCAATGGATCGCAGTTCTTTTCGAACTAGGAAATAAGCAGGGCAATATCAACAAAAGAGCCTCGAAATTTTCATGAAGCAGTACTGATACTTTTCTGTTATATAACCTCGCAACATTCTTAAAGAAGCTACACATAAGTAAATGTTACAATACGAATCATGCATTACCCATTGAGGTACAA
Organism: Schistocerca gregaria; assembly: GCF_023897955.1. Classification (NCBI taxonomy): domain Eukaryota; kingdom Metazoa; phylum Arthropoda; class Insecta; order Orthoptera; family Acrididae; genus Schistocerca; species Schistocerca gregaria. The sequence goes on from NC_064927.1 coordinate 304,959,335, forward strand.
GTAATTTGTGAGTAGCGGCCGAGTCAAGTATAGCCTCTGAATTAACGCTACTGCGCTGTTTCTCTCTAATACCACATATGCCATTGGAGGCAAAAAAAAAGGAGATGGCATTACGGACTTACGCTGTACGTTGTTTTGAAACCAGAACGGATGGTGGCTTTACCGCCATCTTCATTAGCCCCAAAAAATTTGCGAAAAACTGTTTACGACTGCTTCTTATTCATTATTTCTGACTGCGCACATAACAGCTGCCTCAAATATTCAAAATTATAGTGCTTACATGAATAACATAGCATCAAATTTAGAACGTTTTTCTGTCTTTGAATGCGTATTTTCTCTAATAAAATGATAAATTAGGCCTCGTTAATCTAAATTGTTTTTGTTGTTGATTTCACCAGTAATCAAGAAGAGAAGGACGTAATAGAAAAGATGATTTGTAATCAATGTAGTTCTACTTTTACAGTACTTGTATCTATAGAAAGTGAAGCTGGAACTCCGAAACTAGTGCTTGCTTGCTTACTGGTACTGCTTTTTGTACATTTTCAGCTGTCTACTCGTTTGCACAGCGTTGTTAATGATCACGTTTGCAAAAAACTTACCTGCATCTTCTTTCTTATCCCTTAAAGGTGTGTGATGAGTAAAGAAGCAAGACATGCTACTGTATCTTGTGCATGTCAACGAAGTGAACGTTTATTGGAATATCAAAGGAACAGAACTTCATAGCGAAATAATTGCATGCAGAATAGAGTTCTTGTTTTATTAGTCTGCTATAGTTTAAATATATTCTCACTTCGAAAACCTACATATGACGCATCGTTCAGTGTGTGGCCAGTAACAGCAACTGACTGGGTACAAAAACAGTTGCAATAAAAGTAAAAAGAGCAACAGAACTTCATGTAAACAAAAGAAAATATCGCTTGAACAGGTCCACTTACGAATGAAATCTGATTACTTGAAACTTTAGATTACAAACGGGGCTATTAGTACACCCGTAATAGAAGCAAGCTGGCATTTTTGATGAAACAACAATGTCTCCACATAAACAAAGCACCAGAGACTATTTAGGATACAACCACGAAGGCGATAAATATCCTTAACGGTGGAAATTGGGCACGGGTACGTCAGACTTCGATGCATATGCCAGCGATAAAGTAGGAAAGACTCCGGAGTGACCATTCAGATACGCATAACTGATTTTCTGTTGTCAGCGTACGTTGCCGCCGGGATCACGTGATCCCAGGACGGCGTCGTTTGCCTGCATAGTATCCCATAAATTTCGATTGGTGTTATTTCCGTAGTAAACAGAAGTTCGCTTCGTAGATACTGTGGATTCAGTAAAAGTGTTTTTGAAGACACCGTAACAATTTACATTTGGTAGCCGGAATACACTGGGCTCTTACCTTTCATGAGCAAAATGAACCGTCATAACGTCAAGGCACCATCGCGTGAGCTTGTATTCACACTGTCCGTTACGTCATGTCATCTTAATTCGCTTACCCCATGTAAGAGTATAGTATCGCAATTGAGTTAGTAACCACAACAAAGATTATTAATCGCCAAAACAAGCTTGATAACGTACGTTCTTGATCAGTTTTATTTGTTAATGTACTGAGGAGTTAAACAAATTCGTTATCAAAAAATCGACATTAATTTGCTAGGGGAAATATATACATACAAACACGCCGAACTGTGTCTGTAAGGGAATAAATGGAATCTTTTTACGTTATCCATTATTTTTTTCTTACATAACTAATAATTTCTTAATCAACAGTAGTTTTCTCCTTCATTAAAGCTTACCTTTCATTTCAAATGTTATGTGATGGAAATAGCTCCATCACCTTTTGTTCTTATTTAGAGGGCGTCAGCTCTGTTGTGTTGTGGTCAAATGAAAATTATTTTTCGCTTTGAGGTATCTGATCTTTCTTTTGCAATAACACTCAATGGAGTGTTGTAGAACACATGCATGTTGCCACGAAAATAAAGCTTATAATGTAATAATGAATACGATGGAAAAAAAGCAGAAAATCCACTGCTACTACGCAAGCGTGTGTGGTGTAAATAGGTGAACTTAAGGCGTTAGCAAACAACGATACCGTCGAAACTTACCTCCCGAGATACCTTGACGTGACTTCAAGATTCGTTGACGACATATGTGAATGCTGACTTTAGAAATGGCGTTACGTAACAATGCCAAATTGATGTTGACAACGTCGGCCGCGGTGGTCTCGCGGTTCTAGGCGCTCGGTCCGGAACCGCGCGACTGCTACAGTCGCAGGTTCGAATCCTGCCTCGGGAATGGATGTGTGTGATGTCCTTAGTTAGGTTTAAGTAGTTCTAAGTTCTAGGGGACTGATGACCACAGATGTTAAGTCCCATAGTGCTTAGAGCCATTTGAACCATTTCTTTTTTTTTTTTTTTGTTGACAACATGTGCAGAATGCAGTGCTCACGATGGAGTTATTTCTACTCTATGATGAACGGTCATAACGTCAAGGCACCATCACGTGGACGTGTATTCACACTATCTGTTACGTCATGTCATCTTAATTCGCTTACCCCATGTAAGAGTATAGTATCGCAATTGAGTTAGTAACAACGACAAATGTTATTAATCGCCAAATCAAGCTTCATTGCCAGGCATTTAGCGAACATCATCCTTGTCAATCTAAACTATCCCAATTCTGATAGTGGCAACTTCATTTATTCGAATGGCTCCACCAGTACCATTGTAGAACTCCTGCATAAGTTGCTTAGCAGCGGCAGTCTAGGTTTCAGATTCTAAACGCTTCTCTTGGTCCGACTCACAGAAACATTTCATGTGCTTCTGCTGTTGAGAATCTAAAAAAATCGAAACACCATCAATATATTCAAAAGTTATAGTTTATAATGATTGGTTGGTTTATCTAGTGAAATAATGAAAAGTTTAGATATTATGATGTCAAATGTGAAATAAAATTTAAATTTTGATGAGTCTTCTTACGTTTATTAGGCTTTGCAGGGTGGAAGACAACTCTACACAGATTTTCGCAAGTATGTACCAATCATTTGCCTGTAATTATTATTCGGAGCATTTAAAAAAAGGAATGAAGTTTACTATACGGTTACCACTCAATCTGAGCGAACGAGTGAGAGTTTGCTTTATTAAAGGTCCACTGAAATCATTACAAAAACTTTATATGATAAAATAGCTGAGTTTGTGAGCAAGTGAGACATATCGAAGACTGGAAATTATGAATCGTACTTTTATTACATGTTTATGAAATTCGTACTGTAACATAATCACAGGGTAGTTTCTATTTAATAAACAAACCACAGCACCTACAGTCGGTTCTTCAAGTAATTCACAGGCACAGGTATCGTCTTTCCAGAGAGATAGGTCTATCACCGTTTTGCAGGGATCAGATACTGACCTACTACTTTTCTTTCTCGTTGTCAACGATGTGTAGTTGTGTTTGACTTCATTAGTAAATGATGAAAATGTTGATGTGAAGTGAGTAAATAATTATGAAGAAGGAAAGAAGAAAGTAAGGTTATGTGCAATTTTTAGCTTACTTTGCATAAAAGGTATACATTTAAACACTGATGAAAAACACGGATAATCTAGTCTGGGACTTTCCAAATGCACTACATTTACTTCTTATAGTAAACCAGCAATGACTTAACAACAGGTAGGGATTTTTAAATTTTTACCTGTCCATTTTTGCGAAAACTTAGACAGACAAAATAATACAGCAGATTTTCTGTAAGATTTGGTACCAGTAACAAGTGCCAAAAGAATTATTACCAATATAAGTTCAGCATAAATGAGTAACTTCATACTTTGTTTATTTTCATTGAATAATATAATATGGTCTATTTTACAATAACCTCTCACCTGAAGAAAACTTCTTTGCTGCACAAAAGAAAGGTATTACAGTTATGCTATGGGTTGACGTTAAGATGTGTATTAATTTAGTGCTTAAACTGTTATGAATGTTAAGGGCAGTCACATAGTACATTCATTTACTGAGAAAATATGTTTTCATCAACCTGTTTGAGTTATGCAGAACTGTGAAATACTCCATCAAAATATCCAGGGATATATTATGTGCAACCCACAGCAACAGTAATTTGATAATTGTATAATTGTAGGTTTTTCTTAACCACTCTTTGACACACTATCGGAAAACTGGAACATAAAGAAGTGGTTGAATAAAAAGCTGAAAATGGCCAACGTATATCCATAATAATATATTATTTTAAGATCATGTGCTACTTTTGTTAAGTTGATAGAGTCCGAGCAAAATAATTTAGCTGGTATATGACTAGTCAGCACGGCATGCATAGCGAGTACTGTAGTGGTAGGAATTACTGGCAACCACTGTAGGGAAAATGGCATGTACTGTGTATAGGAGGGCAAGTGTCGTTTTAAACTGAGGTCTATCCTGCCGGTTGGGTTGGCCGAGCGGTTCTAGGCACTACAGTTTGGAACCGCGCGACCACTATGGTCGCAGGATCGATTCATGCCTCGGGCATGAATGTGAGTGATGTCCTTAGGTTAGTTAGATTTAAGTATTTCTGAGTCTAGGGGACTGATGACCTCAGAAGTTAAGTCCCATAGTGCTCAGAGCGATTTTTTTAGGTCTGCCCTCACATTTCTTTTAATTATTAAGCTGAACCGCTTCGCTCCCACTCTTGCATGGTGTCTATTCAAAAAGATCTGTCACCTATGCTTTGGTTAGTATTTAAGAAGAACTTCGCTGAAAATGCAGGGAATTAATTTCTTCTGGGTTGTTAACCATTTGTAACTTTCAGAGAACCTCGTGAGTGGCGAATTTTGAGTAAAACGTACATGTTTCTCTTGATACAGAGTGAAAATCTACTTCATTTGCCTAAACACAGCGGAGTTTACACAGTCTCACCTCACTAACTTTTTGCCCAGGTGCAGTTGCAAAAGAATTACGGAAAAGTGGTTTAATCACATTATTAAGAAAATAACTGAGGAAAAGTAAGGTCAATAGTTTATGAAAAAGCATGTCTTCGGTACAAATTAAATGTGAAATGACTTCACTTAGCTTGTTCCAAAACATATAGTATATCTATATCGATGGCCCTTAAAATTTAAAATCTTTCATCGACAAAGTCAGTAATTGGTGGAATAACACTAGAGATAATTAGGTTTCATATAATAACTATGAGTAGTTGGTGAAATAACACAGTATATAATTAAGTTTCACATATAACCATATAGAAAAATAGTCTCATCATTGTTGGCTATCATTGCTAAAATCTAATTTAGATATGTGAATTTTTTTAATAAATATTAGAAATGCTGTGAATATTTAATTCTGGCTTTACTGCTGGTGGGACGCGATGGCAATTGAATATGCTATATCAGATTAAATATCTCGAGATTGATTATGTGTAGAGACCTAAACCCAAGTCTAAAAAGAATTCAGTATGTTAGCTAAATTTAATATGCAGAAACATATTACGTAATGTGAACCAATTGCAAAATCATAGCGACCCCAATTTTTCATTGCAAACTTTTTCCAATTTCGCGCAGTGTCTTACTTCCACGTAAATGTAATAATAACTACGATCATTAAAAAAATGATGGGCACATTGTCATGAACCTGATATAGAAAGCTATATGCAACCTAAAGAAAAACATTGTTGCCCGAATAGGGCCTGTAAAATCGTTTGAGAAAGACTGAAGGCCTTGCTCTTCGATTCTATCATTGCTGACTGGCCGAACGGTGGCAAAACATGTCGGCCTCCTCTTCCGAACGAGCGAATTATCTCGCCCAGGACGAAAACTAGTCACTGCGCAGCGGCCACCTTATCTTGCGCGCAATCTACACTGCGAATGCTATGTAAAGAGGCTTCGGCACTGAAACATGTACAATGCGACGTTAAAACACAAGGAAGCCAGCTCTGGTTGTTAAACTATCCATTAAAATGGTACTTACCGTTCAAAATGGGACGTTAGAGCCTTTTAACATTTACGACATGTTTTGTTAAGGTGCCGCTTAACATTCAGTTATAAGCTCTTCATTTCCAAACTGAAACACTGATAAAATGTAACAGCTTTCTTAGAAAGAGACCGCTCGGCGGTATGGTGACGTTCACTACATTAAATGGGAGCCATTTTGGTTTTTACTTCACCGTATGTCAGTTACGCAGTTCACCTACTAATGCACTGGCAGCTTCTGCTGATGGCTGGTAATCGTCTTGTCTGCTCCATTAATATGGGAATATCAACCTTAGCTTGCTGCTAACTTTTTTGCCTTTACACCTCTTAAAACGAATATATAAAAACCAAGAACATGATCAATATCCACGTTTTACTACAAACGACTAATTCACTCATAGTGAATGTAAAGCACTAAATATAATATAACACTAACAAATAAACTGTAGAAATAAGTTGGTTATGTATTAATTCAATTCATAGTCAGGCAAAGTGGTGACAGCTGCTAGTAAGCACTGGTGAGCTGTCATCTATTAAAATTGTATCAATATCAGCATTGTAAAATGACCATTGAGAGTTATCTCTGTTCCAACATAGCGCTGCACACATTAGTATGCTTTAACATAGAAAATTATAAACTTGATTCTACAACGTATCATAGGCAAGGATTAAACCTGACCCAATGCGTTAATGCATAATGAAATGAACATTACGAATATCCAAAGATTCTATACAATATACTAGGTCACAGTAGCTTTTAATTCAAAGTTCTTCGATTATTATTGTCTAAATTTCGAATCCAAAAACCTTAGCTTAACAACAAGTACAAATATTTTAGTTCAGTAAAACATTAAAGGCCACAATGCAGCTAAGAGATGGGAAGCAAAATGGTTAGCCTTACAGAGGTTGTCAGGGAAGGGGCGATTGTCGTGGAGAATAGGGTAATGTAGGTTGAGATATCTACCAGTAGTGTGGAAGGCTGACCAGTACTTGGAAGAGTTGACAGGGAGGGTGACTTGAGGCGTGTGCATGTCTGGCGCCAGCCCCGGCGTTTCTTTGCTGCGAGGAGGTTCCGGTAGAGTAGTTGTAATTGCCGGTGGCGGATGAGTGTTCCTCGTCACGGGTGCAGAGGAAGGAGCGTTATAGCCTGTGGGATACACGAAGAAGGTGGTCGGCCTGCAGAGGAAGTGTAGAATGGTGAGGGTGGAAGACTTTGGTAGGGACATGGGCGTCCACAGAATCAGTGATGCTCTTCTGAAGGAAGGAAGAGGCAAGGGGGATGTCAGCAGGATGGTGAAAGATGATGGGGTGGCTTTCGGGCTTTCGACCTGTGAGGCAATGGATTCCTGGTAGAAATCCCAGTTGGCATGGCGGTAGTCATGGAGGGACTTTGGAGGGGCAGCAGGGCAGGGGTCTGCAGGTGGCAGAGGAGACAGTTAGAAGGACAGGGCGGTGGTCACTACCAATGAGTTTGAAGATATCCATGGTGATAGTCCAAGGAGGTTGGTGGAAGCTAGGATAACATCAGGGGTGGAGTTTCTTTCACAGTGGGTGTGTTGTGGGTGAAGAACAAGGTCACCATGGAAGGTGGTAAGGAACTGATGCCACCGCCAAAGGGTGGCAGGGTCATGCCTGTGGATGTTGAGGACGGCAGCGATCACAAAGGTAGAGAATGTACATTCAACATAGGAAATTAAATCATAGGGGAAAGGAGCGGTGGTATGGATACAGATAGTGGCACAGGTGATCGGGAGGGAGTGATAAAGTATGCTAAGGAGGACGTGTTCAGTGGGGTCTTTGAGGAGGGGTTTTGGCCAGACAGGGAGTTGTTTAACGAGGCCAATAGTCCTCCACCTTGGGTGAGGGGAAGCGGATTGTCGGTGTGATAAAGGAGATAGTGTGGGTTGTGGAAAACATGGTGAGGTTGGACGAACCTTGCGTTAAGGATGAAGGAGTCAAACTGTTGCTGATATAGGGTATATGTGAAGAGGTATTTGTTGGCATGGAGGGAGCGAATGTTGAGGCAGAGGAGACAAAGAGAGAAGGAGGTGAGGGAAGTCTGCGGGAGGGGGTGCGAGTGCTAGAAAGGGTGAATGATCCGCAGGACAATGGTTAGAAACCCGATGATTGCTCCTGCTGTAGAGGGAGGGACGAGGGGAATTATAGGAGTGGATGGGCAGGTCGATGGGGTGAATGGGGCACTGGGCTCAGGGTTGGTGGGAGGGGGTTTTGCTTTGCATTTGGAGGAGTAGGTGGGGTGGGGTTCATTTCAAGTGTTGCAGGAAGGGGGAGAGGCAAGGTAAGGACTCTGTTTAAGGAAGTGGGACACTTTACAATGGGGGCACGTTGGGAGAGGTTCTTGCATTTTTGTGTGCAGTGGTCGTTGTAAAGGAGACAACATTGGCAGAAGTAGGATTGAGGAAGGGAACAGGATGGGTCAATGGGGTGGTGGTGGCTGAAAATCAGGGCTCCCTGTGTGAGGAGGTGATCGATGGAGGAGGCACACTCAGTAAAGATACACGTGAGAAAAGTAATGCCAGAAGAGTTATAAATATGGCAGGCCGAGCCGACTTCCATGGCGGTATGGGCGTTCAGTTCTGCCAATACCTCCACCTCAGGGACTACAGAGGTGAGTTTTGTGATAACGGTGGTGAAGTTTGGAGGATGATGACGGGGTTGGGGATGATGAAGAGAGGAAGAAGTATGGAAAAGAGTGAGGGATGCTTGGGTCAGAGGTGATGCAGGGAAGGCACTGTAGGTGATCAGTATGGAAAGAAGAAGTGGAGAACTTGATGAGTTAGGTAGTGGGTGCACCAGGGATGTATTTCCGGATTTCAAAGTTGAGAGTGTGGGCATCTAGGAATTTCAGATCAGGGTTGGCAAGGACGAAGGTATACAGTGTGGTGGCTGGGCAGGAAGGATGAGGGGTGTAATCCATGGTGGGATCAGAGGGAGTTTTTTGAGGAGGGGTTGGAGATGAGGTTACCACTTGGACACTTGGAAGGTTTTTTGGCGAATGTGGCCTGGGAGAAGTGATGGGGGTTGAATGGATCTGGAAGTGGTGGGAGGATGGCCCATCTATATTATGTCCTTTGCATCGCCTCTGAATTGTGATAACAGATTCGTACATTACTTTCGGGATAATCTCCAGAAGCGAAAACACGATGGTGAACATTCCACTGCGCCATTGTTACAAAAACTGATCTCTCTAATCGACAAAATAACTTCTCTTTAGGGTGACTGGCCCCTCCCCCCAACTTCTACAACGAAACTAAACTCCATGCATTGAATTTAGCGCCACCCTCTAAATAGGCCTACATTACATAGCCTACAACATCGAAAATTCCAAGAGGCTTTTCTGCTGTATGCAGAGAAGTGGCAACGCTAAAAACTTCCTGCGAAATTCAGGAAGACGTGCAAGGAGTGGCATTTGTGCCTTAACATACACAAACGCAATATATTGCGTACACTATTACACGATTTCAGAACAATCACTGGAATCAGTTACTTCTATATAATATCTGGGAGTATGTATCAGGAGAGATTTAAAATGAGATGTCCAAACCCACCATTCGACCAATATTTCAACGTAGCTCGTCAGTATGGAATCCTACCAGACATGACAGATAGAGGAAACAAAGAAGATCCAAAGAATAGCAGCGTGTTTCATTATAGGTTCATTTCGTATTCAGTTAAGCGTCATAGGTATGGTCAACGCAATCTAGTGGCAGACGATGCAAGAGAGGCGTTCTGCGTCCTGTCTGGGATCATCAAAATTCCGAGAGCGTACGTGGGTAGAAAAGTCTACTTCTATATCTACATGGATTATCTGCAAGACCACATTTAAGTGCCCGCCAGAGGCACTTGTATTGCTACAAGTGGTGTCTGTTCTTTTGAATATGTCAGAAAGAACAGACACAAATATGTAATTAAGGTGAGGACGACCAATTAATCACTTCTCTGCAGATGTTCACCACACTTGAACGAATGCGTGAATCGGCGAAATGCCGCGAGCTACGAGGATAGTGGGCAAGCGGCCTATTTCTGAAGTATGTCGATGAAGTTGAGAACCTGGTTCTGACGGGAGGCTTGATAGGCTAGTCCGTGTACTTGTGATGCCCACTGTGTCCCGATGGCTCTGTGGCGAACACATGTGGCTAGTAACCAGGAGACCCTGATTCGAATCCTGGTCTGACGCAAACTTTCAACTTTCCCCTTTGATTTAAATCAATTCCCACTAGCCACGAATGTCATATAATTACTTTGTATCTCAAAATATATTATTTCCTCTCACGGATATCTTCAGAAGAGGCCTAGAAGGTAAAATCAGAGAGATAGAGCCCACAGAAAGGAAGAGCAAATCATTCTTTCACGAACCATTCACGACGGAACAGGAAAGAGAGCTGGCGATAGTGGTTCACAAAATAACCTCCACGACTTGTGGAATGGCCATGATGTGGATCTAGAAAGCTTGTGTTTGCTGCGTTACAGTGAAAGTATATTCTGGATTACAAGTAATAGCACAGCAAACTCCATACAGTTGCTTTGCCAGTAATGTGTAATGTATGACATGTTTCCACGTAAGGACTCTATGCACAATTAAGCCATACATAATTTTCAATATCCAATTAACAATTGCGCTAAGTAAGTTTTCCTGTGGTAAAACTGTTGCTGAAGTCAGATCGTGTTCAATAATTATAGTTTGCATTAACATACATAGAGAACAGAGTGTGTTTTCTCAGGACCTCTCAGTTCATTTTGTCAGTGGCAGACATCTTAAAAATATGCAAATTTTGTTTAGCAAATTGCAAGTTTCTTTTCAGACAGTGCCTTCAGTTTTTGATCTTTGATCGTAGAAAGTGTAGCTACGTGCTGTAGTAACTAGGTGAAATGACAATTATTGATTTAAGAACGATGTGTGCAACCTATTATATAAAAGGATCATTTATAAAAATTCTAGTTAACTAAATGTCTTTCAGTGTGCACGAGTAGCATAATTTTTCAGTTTAGCTGAAAGTAAGTAACACATAAGGCCAAGATCATGTACTCAAATTATTTAACAACTCGATAAACACACAGAGGTGAGTTCACGGCATAGCAATCAAGTTGTCAATCACAGGATAGGGACTACGTTTCTAATTGAGAACTGTACCATCCATTGTCATTGAAACTGTCATAACGTAGCAACGTAGCCCTTGATTTCCTCAAGGCCTCCATGTCATCTTGATATCAGGCAATCCATTTCCAGTACTCCATGGCCGTGACACTCTTCGTAAGAGGTTTTCTCGGTACGTCGGTAAATTACTTCAGACCTTCCTTGAACCTAATCCGAGCACGTGTCCTCATCCAATCACTGTACTCCAGAAACTTCCTGGAGTACAATGCTGACTCTGAGACCGCCGTCGCAATTTCCTCCCCACACGCCTCAGACTACTGGTTTCGAACAAACTGTACATGCGTATCGATCTTCCCATGTTTGGAGTGTGTTGTTTCACGTATTATTAGAACTTGGGTTGTCATAATTAGAGATGGCAAATGTACTCCATGTACAAATATTGTAATTTTCTTAAACTGTGGTTTCCTAAATTTCCTTTCTTCATTTCTAACGAAAGATTTAATTTCCTTTGATAAAAGTGAAGAGTTTACGAATAACTGAAAAGGCAGAATCCACGCACTGAAGTTTCAACGTGGCACTGATTGACAATTACAGAGAAAGAGAGACAATGTGAAATAGGAAAATGTTACTCTGAGCTATATTCAGACTTAAGCCTGTTGCAGTGCTCTTGTTCACTTAACACTGAACGTATTAAGCTTCGTGAATCACATACACCATTTCACTACGCAAATACTGCGGACCTCGTTGTAGAGACTTCTCAAGTTTGAGTTTTTGTCATGCAACCCTATTCACTAATCAGCTATATTTTCAACTGAAACTTGTTTTCACAATTTTTCTGCAGGTCTGATGTGTTGGAAAGTAAACACAAGTACACCCAAAATTCATAATTTATTGCTTTCTTTGAACAATATAGACAAGCGCTGTAACGACATATTTTACACGAACAAAGGAAGTGAATTTTTCGGGGGCTTAAAGTCGTGTCGACCATGAGGCCGTTATTGACTGAACACAAAGTCTGACTGTAACGAATGGCGGAGGTTTTTTCAGGTGAATCTTCCACACCTTTGCGTTGTATCATTTAGGAAACGTATTCCGGATGATGAAACAGGTAGTTTAAGACATCTGTAAGTCGTTGGCGTGAATGACCACGCCTCCGCTTTTGATGGATTGCACTGAACACTTTACGAGAAAAATCTTTATTAAAGAATTGAATTAAATCACTATGTTAGCCAATAAAAAAATTAATCGAAGGTGTAACTAATTAGTGACGAATTTAACTTATGACTTGTTCTAAGAAAGATAATACAGTGCGGGAGTATTCGATGATATGCGTACGTTAAGACATATATGGTATGTAACCACTGTCAAAGAACTACAAGACGATGTTTATAAGCAATATAATTCTGAGAATGAAGTTTCACTCTGTAACGAAGAAAGTATTTATTTGGCACTCCTGCCTTTGTGCCGGACCACCACTCGACTTTGTCGTCCACCGGAAATCGCTCTGCTGCTTGAGCTATCCAAGAACGAATCACCCTTCGAACTCGCAGCTTTACTTCCACAAGTATTTCATCTAGTACCTTTCAATCTTCACTCAAGTGCTCTTGGTCTTGACCTCGTAAGATAAAGGTCCCAGGTTCGGCTCTCGGTGCGGCACACGGTTTTAATCTGCCAGAAAGTTAAAATATCTTTATCCCTTGGGTCAGTTTGGGTTCCATGATAAAAACAGCAGTAATGTAGTATCTACAAGCACAGCCCGACGTACTGTTTTTATCTGCATTCTCGCCTTCAGTCCATACCAAGTAAATAAAGCTGCATGTCCAGTCCCCCAGACAGGTCCCTGTGGAAAGAGACAATGCACATCGATGCTCTGACAGTGCAGGGGACCTCAACAGTGACACGGCCAAAGTTTATGGCTCGATGTCCTGTGCTCGTCTGCTAGTTGTGACATCATGTGTGACAACTCTGGTATGTTAGTGTTAGTGTTGTTTAACATCCCGTCGACATCGAGGTCATTAGAGACGGAGCGCAAGCTCGGGTTAGGGAAGGATGGCGAAGGAATTCGGCCGTGCCCTTTCAAAGGAACCATCCCGGCATTTGCCTGAAACGATTTAGGGAAATCACGGAAAACCTAAATCAGGATGGTTGGAGACGGGATTGAACCGTCGTCCTCCCGAATGCGAGTCCAGTGTGCTAACCACTGCGCCACCTCGCTCGGTACAACTCTGGTACCCTACGCCCATAAGAGTGCGAATAATCTTCTATCCCATGTCGATGAAATTTTCTGTACGTATATCGTGAATTCTGTGTCTGAAGAGCCTCTATGAAAGTTGTAGTTCCGTTTGTGAAACACAGTCTTCATGAAGATGTGCAACTTCAAAAAATGTTCAAATGTGTGTGAAATCGTAAGGGACCCAACTGCCGAGGTCATCGGCCCTCAGACTTACACACTACTTAAACCAACTTAAAGTAACTTATTATAAGAACAACACACACACCCATGCCCAAGGGAGGACTCGAACCTCAGGCGGGAGCGGCCGCGCAATCCGTGACACGGGGCCTCTAACCACGCGGTCACTCCGCCCCGCAGTGTGTAAGAAATACACTTATGAGCCAAAGGATTATGACTAGGTGCTTAATACCTTGTTTGTCCATGTTTGGAAAGAAATATATCAGTGTTTTTGAGTATCAGGGTTCCGAAAGATTGGTGGTAGGTTTGTGTAGGTGTGTGGTATTATATAGCTCCACACAGGTCATGTCATTCGCGTAAATTACCGGCCTCTGATTTGCGTCCGCGGTGATGGGGCCCGATTGCTATCCAGATGGTTTCCACAGGATTTGCATCAGGTGAATCTGGTTACCGAGACATCGACATGAGTTCACTGTAATGTTCATCAGACCACTGTTGCACGGTTCTGGCTCCAAGATACGGACAATTTTACTGCTGAAGGATGATATCGCCGTCTACGAAGATATAACGTATTAAAGGATAAACATGTTTCACAGCTGTCAGCAGGTCCCACGTGAGCGCAGAAGAATGTCTCCTTTAGCGTAATAGTGCTCCCACAAGCCTGCGTCTGTGGTGCGCTGGATAATTTGGGCCGCCGTTCACCTCGATGACTGTGTTTGTGGAGACGAAAAGCGGCCTAGTGCAGGAAATATGTGATTCACCCAAAGAGTGATCAACGGACGAATACCCATGGTCCTGTGCCTACTACAGTCGTAATTGTCGATGTCGTTGGGGCAACATGTGAAAACGTAGGAGTGGTCTGCTGTTGAGCTCACTGTTTAACAATATGCGATGAACGGTGTGCTCCAAAACACTTGTGCGTACACCAACATTGTGCTCTTTCGGCAGAGATGCCGTAGATTAGCATTATTCTACTTACAGAGTAGACAAGCCTCCGAGCCCAAGGTTCTGTGAAGATTTGTGGACGTCCAAACATCTAGCGCCTAGTGGGCGTTTCACTGACGGTCCTTCTAACTCTTTTCGTAGATCCTCACATCAGTAGCACGTGAACATTCGCTAGCTTCGATGTCTTCGAGATACTCGTTCACAGGCTCTGCGTGATAATAATCTATCCGCAGTCAAAATCGCTTTGCTCAATGTATTTCCTCATTTGCAGCCCATATCTTCGCTACAGGGATCACCCGTCAGTGTCTGCTCCGCTTACATAATTTTGTTAGCAATTCACGTAGCCTGTACGCCACCAGGCGGCATCCAACGTCGCGGTGGGCAGTGGTCATAATGTTTTAGCTTATCAGTGTATAGTTACGTGAATCTCTGCATCGAAATCGCTCTTTAATGCAATAACCAAGGGTTTTAGAAGGTTCCAGGCTGTATACACTAACATGGTATTGCAGTCAATCAATTTCCGCTGGGATTTTCTATACTTGTATTTTGCCTTGACGGTTACAATACATAAAACCATGATTTAAGGAAGTAAATCTATAATGGTTACACTGTATGCATAATAAATGGAATGTGAGTAGACAAACGCGAAACTTTTCAAACACCCACATGAGAACTTCCTCGTTCTTATACTTTCCTTCCGGGGTGTTGAAGTGCGTCTTAAGTTCCATAAAAACACGGGAAAACTGCCGGATATCAGTAACGTCCTGCCACGATATTTCGGGGCAGCGTCTTCTGGACATCCTCAGGTGAGTGCCACTGTAGTAGTACTGGCGAGTATGCGCTGAGCTCCGCTATTTAAAGCCGTACTGAGGTGACACTGCGCATGTGCTGCTCAGCGTGAGCGTTCATAACGGCTCCGTGCGCTGCCCCTCGCGCCCTCCACTGTGAAAGGCTGACGTCGACCGAAATCAGGTCGATTTCCATCTTTATGCAGATAACTACGTCGACTACGAAGTTTCTCTATAGCAGGATTCCAAGACGAGATTAGCTGATAACCGTTATCTCCGTTGATGAGAGTCTTGCAGTCAGACAATCTTATTTCCACAGATTCATTGATAATCGAGCTCCAAAAGTTTGATGTATGGACCAAAATTTTTGTGTCGTTGTAATTCATGGAATGGTCTGTGGAAATACAATGTTCGGTGATTGCGGACTTGGTGTGTTGGAGAAGGCGAATATGCCGTTGGTGTTCCACAATGCGTTCCTGCACAGTTCGTGTTGTTCGCAGTATATATGATTTGCCGCATTCACACGGAATTTTGTAAACACCTGATTTACCCAGGCTCAGGTCGTCTTTAATGGATCCCACCAGTGCTGAAATTTTGGAAGGATGGAGAAAGATGACACTCACTTGATACTTTCTCAACATTTTGCCTATCTGTGAAGAAATATTCCCAATAAATGGTAGATAAACAGTCGACCTGAAGCCCTCTTCCTCTTCCTTGTTCCGGCGTTTGTAGGTCTTCATCACTCTGTTCACTTGCCTAGGAGAAAAGCAATTCTTCAAAAATATTTTTTGCAGGTGTTCCAGTTCTGCTTGAAGACTGTCGGCGTCAGAGATAGTATAGGCACGGTGGATCCAGGTTTTGAGAACGCGCATTGTTTGTGCTGGATGGTGGCAACTAGTAGCTTGTAGATACAGATCTGTATGAGTGGGCTTTCTGTACACCGAGTGACCAAGTGTACCATCACTCTTCCGTCGCACCAAGACGTCTAAAAATGGCAGACAACCATCATTCTCTGTCTCCATGGCAAACTATGTTTTCATGTATGGAATTCATGTGACGTAAAAATTATTGGAGACGGTCCAGACCATGAGGGCACACTATAAAAGCGTCGGCAACGTATCGTCAATATACTGTCGGTTTAAAAGTGGCATAGTCGAGTGATCTCTCCCATGGCGACACCGGCAGATTGTTCGTAAAATTCGTTGTTAAGTTTTAAGTGTTAACGCTTATCTGTTTTAATGTCACGCTTGTGCTGTTGATACAGGCCACACGATGTGGAGAGTGTGAGCTAAAGTTCCGCTATAAAGTTTCGTTCACAGGCCCAATACAAACTCAGCCGCTACACATGAACACAATTACACAGTACGCATACTCTCACATAAATTGTCCACGTCTTCATGCAGCAACAGAGCAGAGAGGCTAATGTAATGTACTGAGGACTTTGGCACGCAGCGGTATAGATGTAGAGTTCTAATCATGAACTGGACGCCTGTCTTAACGGCAAGTGCCAGCTAAATTTACAATCTCATGCTACCCGTGAACGCAGCTTTTCGATTCATGTACTAACATATCGAAATGTGTTCCGAAGAAATGAGTTCATTTCCAGAACAATTTTGAACAGTACAAATAATTAATAGAAGTTAATTTTGTACAAATAATTAAGTTAAATTTTTAGCTTTAACCGTCAGTATGTTATGAGCTATAAAATTCACTTATGAAGTTGAGGTGGCAACCGAGGAGTCAGTGGAATTTGCTTTCAAATTGCGTAAATCATTGAGACCTTGCTTAAGATGTGATTATTGTATGAAATAAACGACCTACAGTAGAATGAACATCATTTATGCCAAATCACTAATACAAAACATTTGCGAGCAATTTTCAGTAGGTTAGAAAGTGCAGTGACTGTCAGCAGTCGCAGTAGCGACAGGAAACCTACAAACTCTGTAACCCAATAATCGAGCAACCTTTCATCAGGGCTACATCCTTTTTGTTAATTTTCGTTGTGTGATATATCGCATCGTACTATCGTACAAAAGGCAATCAGTGCGACGCCACCACTTGCTACTGATCAGTTTCGCCTTTATAATAAGAATATGTACTACCTTACGAAAGGGAATCAGTGTGATACGTCATCACCTCCTACTGATCACAGTTCCGCCTTTAGAGAAGGATGTAACTCTCCCTTCTGTTTAATTTTTCTTCAAGGAAGACATTTTTAAGACCAATAAAATCTTGGGGAAATGTTACCCTGCAGCTATCAGTTTTAATGAATCTTTCTTCTAAATTTTTAACATGATAATTTTACCTATGCTGTAAGTAAGGTATGTCACTTCTATCCAAGTACGAACACAATTCTCTTCAAAGTCACAATCTTTAAAACAATGTAAAGGAGTTCAGTAGTTCATCGACAGTGGAGAGTGAGCGTGTTATGGATAAAACAGGGAACTAAATTTTTTACCAGTTTAGTGATGCAATTACTGAAAACTTTCGCCAGGATAAATCAGACATATGTTTGCATGATCTGTTACGTTATTCTTTCTAGAATTTCAACTGTCAGAACAAAACGAGATCCTACTTTACAATAGATACTTTGGTAAGAATTTCAAGAAAATATACCTACCATGAATAAGGGTGTATCCTCTTAATTATGTGTTGTTTTAAAATATTTTCATCACACTATGAAACTACATCACAATATTAGTAACTCACTTACTTTACACACGAAATTACGCATAAACGGACACATTAAATATTGCCAGGAACATTTCCAAATCCAGTTTCATGACTGATCATAATTTTTCTAGTAGCTTTAAGACTCAGCATCGCAACAAAGTTACTTGTCAACACGAATCAATCTGAAAGTCTATATATTACTAAAGTTCGCGACCAAGAAGTTTACACTGTGATGGCTCAGTGCATTCTGCAGAAATATTGCTATACAACTCTGACTTTTTATTGCATGACACTGAAATACGAGTATGAAATTACCATATGTCAAAGGAACTTATCTCATTTTCCTTCACACATATATGAAAATTTATAAACAGTTTATTCAGTCACATACAAGAGAAGACGATCCATTCTATTAAATAACTGCAATATACAACGACTGGACGTGACAGGACGTCGTGTAGAATTGGTAGACGTTATCTGTTTCATAAATTTGCATTATAGCTCACACAAAGCGTATTTCACCGGTAGATGGCTCATCTCTCCAGTACAGACTCTAATCGTAGGTTTGTGCTAAACCTCTCCATTATGTCACGTAATACAATCCGCAGATGCCTTATATTACCACTTTCATCAGGCTGACTACTTTGCACGTGTATGCTGGACTCAATGCGAGCGTGGACACTGCATGCTAGCTGCTGTCCGACAGGTTATTGGTCTCACGGCTACAAAGTATTCTCACCTTTTTCCCCCGCACCACCACATTTACCTGAATAGAAGTATTTCCCCCATGTTCTTTCTGCTTCCAGGGAAGTATAGCTGTCACCAGCTATAATTATATTTTTGTACGTCGATTCGAAACTTGAAGGAACAGTTTCGAAGCAGGCATATCCACCTACTTTAGAAGGTTTCTAGAAGGCAAGGATCTGGCACTGTCTGTTAAGAGATTTGACCCCTCGGAACATACTTTCCATTTGTTTTGTTGGACCTGTGCAGCATAGTAGGTGACAGTACGCCCTTACTCCAGCCCCTCATCAGTTAGACCTGTCACGTCTTAGAATGCTGTAGCCGTCTAGATTTACCGAAATTGTGGAAATACTTCGTATGGTCCAAGTATACTGTCGGATTGTTGTATTCATGACGGAACTCGTCGAGATGAGGTGGCGGAAACTGGGCATTTGAGAGCATAGTGCGCTCGGTTATTAGGGAGAATGGGCCAACGGGGTTGGGGTAACAAGGCATGCTGGGGCACTTTGAGGTAGGGGAACGGCGTTATCGAAAATAAAGAAGCGAGCATCTTCAGGGACAGGGGATAATTCACACGCAAGACCAGCAAGATTTGCACCGGTTCTCGAACAGCTGACTGGAGACAAGAGACGAAAGCCACTGAAAAGAGTTAAAATAATCTCTGCACCACAGTACTGAGAAGAAGATTAAGGAAACAAAAACAGACTGCTGTATAACTGGTTCTAATAATGAATAACAACACTAATACGATAATAAATTACTAAATAAAAGCTGAAGGAACACAGTAATCATCTGAATCATAGCCTTGTGAGAATAATGAAGTAATAGTGTAATAATGGACTATATTGCTGTTACGGGTCCAGGATTTGGATGTCCCGGAGTCTTACGCTCCACTCTATGTCTAATGTCTGCGTCATTAAATCTCACCTGCAGGCCTAGCTTCTATTGGACAACGCTGATCACTAAATCGTTTGTATTCTTGTAATTTTCATGAGTCCCAAATAGTCTGAGACTACTGAGTATCTGTTACTTTGAAGTCCGTCAGACATCACGATTAGTGACTGTTCGAGATCCTGTCTTCACTTTCTTTTAATGATTTGATCAGAACACGGATTTTGTTCTCATATTTTGGCCGTCACTACTGCAGTGTCAGCACCAGTGATGGTCTGTACAACTAACCAGGGCGTGTCCTGTGACTGGAGTCCATCCCCCACCTCAATTCAACCTTCACGAGCGTGGTGTAACGACTTGGGGCCTCAGCTCCCGTTGTCAGGTAGACTCCAGGCTGGCCGTTGGCGATGAAGCGAGTTGCCGGCCGTTGTGACCGAGCAGCTCTAGGCGCTAGTCTGGAACTGCGTGACCACTACGGTCACAGGTTCGAATCCTGCATCGGGCATGGATGTGTGTGATGTCCTTAGGCTGCTTAGATCTAAGTAGCTCTAAGTTCTAGGGGACTGATGACCTCAGAAGTTACGTCCCATAGTGCACAGAGCCATTTAAACCACTTTATGCTCAGAGTTGTTCAACGGTTATGCATTCTAAGTCGTCTTGATTCACCGTATCTGTGGGAATACTTAGTTTAAGCCGGGTATCCGATACACGTGTTTCATTCACGTCAACTGTGTGTTAAAATATATGACGGACTCGTCGAGCCAAACTAACACGTGTCACTCACTCGCCGTGGTCTTCCTACAAACTTTATGGCAACTAGAAGCTTCAGGAATGGAATTTCCCAGATCTATTGAAGCTGCTCTAGGGAAAACAAAATTAGAAACAAAGAAATAAGGGAAGAATTAAGGATGCAACCTATAATCCAAAAGGAAGTCCATTACGAAAAAAATGGAGAGAACATGTACCGACTGCAGCTGCAAAGACTTCCTGAACAAGCAACGAATTGTAGACCAAGGCGCAAGAGCTGTGTAGGGAGACTAAGGAAGAGATGCTGTGACAGGAACACGACATAGGGCTTTACCCAGAAGTGGCTGAAGAAGAACGCTTTTAAATGTAAACACCTGGAATCCTACATCATCGGGATATGCAAGCCGGGAGAGCTACGTTCCTTAGTGTGTGGCACAGTCTTTGACATTTTATCAAGTGGTGCTTCCACGGAGCCGTGTTAACGTATCGCCGCCCATGATCACCAGTTAACAGGAATTCAAGCAACCGCTAAGCATGTACCTCATCAGCGTGAAGAAGTATTAGATTCCTGTTGCATCGGTTAGAATCGGCCGAAACGTTTCCCATGTTGCCATTTAAGCAAGTCTCATAATCACATAGGATTATCTGGCGAGTAATGACACGATATGGTTTGACGATGTCATTTGAACCATTACTTTCTACCCGATTTGAGATCTGCACTAATACTGGAGTGCATCACCAATTCAGTTTACTTATACACCGTGTATGACAAGGATAACACGTTGTTTCACAACGAATCTACAGTCAAAAAACACAATATGAGCAATGCATTTGTGGACAGGTGCAGAAAGTCACTGTCGCCTATTTCATTTCAAAATAACAATCCTTCTGGAGCAAAGAGACTGCTTATAAACATAAGGTACTCTCACTCGTTTAACGTAAGTAGAATGTATGACAAAGTACAAACGAATGGGACGAATAAACGACAATGGCACAACCAAATAACACTAATGAACGCAAGACTGCTACAAACGACATCTGGGACTGTAAACGCTCAGGCAGTACTTCCAAACTCAGAGAAGCGCAGAAACATGCCACGGAACACAGCCTAATGCCATGTAACAAAAGTCTGACAAGAATCCAGTGTAACTAAAAGCAGAAAATGAAAAGAAACATATTTATTTCCATAACGTTGCGTCAAACACACATACAGTATTCATACACATAGATGATATATTACACGCTGATGCACCTGCCCTCGGTAGGGAAAGTGGTGGTGACAATGGGCAAGGTGACGCAGTGTTAACACTAATGATGAAACGAAAGGCGTTAATTTGGCTTTAATTACACTCTGCATCATTAACGCAATGA
This sequence comes from Schistocerca gregaria, assembly GCF_023897955.1. Lineage (NCBI taxonomy): Eukaryota > Metazoa > Arthropoda > Insecta > Orthoptera > Acrididae > Schistocerca > Schistocerca gregaria. The sequence goes on from NC_064927.1 coordinate 304,980,972, forward strand.
GACAGACAGCCATCACACCGTTTACCCTGGCTGAATGCTTCCACCTGACGAATAAATGCTCACGTGAGCACTCTGCGATGCTGACGACAGGCTGGAGTGTGGTCGACATCCTCAGTAGGCCGCGGCTGAAGAGCCAGCGGCACTGTTTTTTGTGCTGCGATGGCGTTCCACATGGGATTGGTGTGTGGTGACTGTCGCACGTGGTCCGCAGCCCGTGGTCGTGCTGTAGCGTTCTCGCTTCCCACGCCCGGGTTCCCAAGTTCGATTCCCGGTAGGGCAGGGATTTTCTCTGCTTCGTGATGACTGGGTGTTGTGTGTTGTGTCATGTCCTTAGGTTAGTTAGGTTTAAGCAGTTCTAAGTTATAGGGTACTGATGACGATAGATGTTAAGTCCCATAGTGCTCAGAGTCATTTTTTGTCGCGCGTGGGGTGCAAACCGCTGTCCACCGGAAGGGGTCGGAGAGCGGCTGGCGCTGAGGCGCCCAGTTCCTCAAGGAACTCTGAGCTAGCAGTTGGCTGGCCCAACGTGGACTGAAGCTCAGGGCTGCTACTGGTGTAGCCTAGTCGTCTCGTCCTCCAGCGTGGCACTGGCATGGTGGATTTCAAAGAAGAAGAGGAAGAAGTATCTCAGCCTTAAAATTCAGACCTATTCATACACCACTGGCGAGCATTTGTTAACCTAAACATGGTACTCAGTCATGTAGACTATAAGAAGAGTCTTGTCCTGGAGTGGTGACATCGACTCACACGCTTTGGTTATTACTGCTGTGTGGTGCAGTTTTCCAGTAAATGTGGCTAACCCAATTCTCAATCATTCTGTGTACACTGCGCCTCACAGTGGCTGCCAGCTCGCAGCCTCCTGTAGTCACGGTGGCTTTCATGCCACTTCTTATTAATTCCATTACATTTTGTATAGCGATACGAAACTGCCCCCCTTCCCCCACCCCCAGCCCCTGTGTGGAGATGATCTGGCCCCTCAGGTGTTGTTGACACCTGGTTTCCTACTGTAACTGCTTCCACGATTAATCTATAGAGTAAGTGCACGTTATTCGACTGGCAATGGTCTGGCTCCATCGAAGTATTATGTTTGGCTTCATGTATGTCTATCCTGTGATTTTTCAACCCACTGTTTATCAACAACATTCTGAACTTACTCCTCGAAATAACAGTTTTCCTTGTGCTTTGCTAGAAAACATACTTCCGAAACTACCCTGTCACATAGAGCACCACAATTCATTACACTTCGACAAGTAGTTCCGCTTATTCTTCTCGATGTAGTGCTCACTACAGACTGAATTCACATCTAAACGTTAGTTTTCTTGGTACTCCTGCTCACTCACAACAACTTCCTGGCGCCTTGTGGCACTGCAGTGTTATTTTTTTTTCACCATGTACAGACTCTGAGGATTGATCGATGAGAGAATACAGAACGAAAATGGTGTGATGAACATATGTCAGGAAATGCACGGTTTCCATGTTAGAGACAGTTTATTCAGTCATACGTTCTTACAGAGACTGCGATCTAATTTGCACTTTACCATGCAGCCACACTTACAGTATCTGTTGAAAATGGTTTCCATGTGCCTCGATGCATGCCTGTACTCGCTGTACCATCTTCTGTCTCACACGTTCACATCAGCCAGAATGCATCTAAAGGGTGTCAAAGGCAGCATAAATACTCTGCTCCATTGTCTCCAAATCTGGAATGTGCTCTGCATGCATGATACTTTTGAGATGGCCCGATAAACAGAACTCGCACAGGTTAAGATCCGATGAACCAGCAGGCAACTGGATCCCCTCGTCCGGTCTACTGACCAGGGTAGACACGATTGATGTTAGAAGCGAAGTGGGCTGGAGCACCATCATGTAGCAGCAGCAAAACCCTTTGAATCATCAACGGCACTTCTTCCAGCAGGGAAGGCAATGTCACCCACAAGGAACGACGATACTTCCGGTCTGTTAGGCTGTGTGGAAGGAAGACTGATTCCAGAATACGATCGCCAGTTACCCTGGCCCACTCATTCTAGCTGCACCAGTGCTGATGATTTGCTGTCACCTTGCCATAGGAACTCTGTAAACTATTCCACACATGGCTGTGCCGGCCGAAGTGGCCGTGCGGTTCTAGGCTCTGCAGTCTGGAACCGCGAGACCGCTACGGTTGCAGGTTCGAATCCTGCCTCGGGCATGGATGTGTGTGATGTCCTTAGGTTACTTAGGTTTAACTAGTTCTAAGTTCTAGGGGACTAATGACCTCAGCAGTTGAGTTCCATAGTGCTCAGAGCCATTTGAACCATTTTTGAACATGGCTGTTATGAAAGATGAAGATACCACTCTGCGTAAAGTTGGGCTCATCTGCGAACAGAATGACACAAATCGTTGAAGCGCAGATGCCTGGTGAAGAAATCAGTGCTGAAACAGCTCCTGATGTGGAAAGTCTGTCGGCAGTAAGCGCTGCGCACGCTACTAGTGGTAAGGGTAGTGACAACTGTCATGGTGAATGTTCCACATTGTCGTTTGGCTTACCCTGTACTGGCGGGCCAATTGCCTGACACTGCAAGGCGGTCGCCTTCCACAGTGTTAATCACACTTCCCTCCAAGTCTGGTGGCCCATCGGTTTGGATACGTCCTTCATGATTTCTACATCTACATGAATACTTTGTAATTCACATCTAAGAGTTTGGCAGAGGGTTCATCGAACCACAATCATTCTATCTCTCTACCATTCCACTCCCGAACAGCGCGCGGGAAAAACGAACACCTAAGCCTTTCTCTTCGAGCTCTGATTTCTCTTATTTTATTTTGATGATCATTCCTACCAATGTAGGTTGGGCTCAACAAAATATTTTCGCATTCGGAAAAGAAAGTTGGTGACTGAAATTTTGTAAATGGATCTCGCCGCGATTAAAAACGTCTTTGCTTCAATGCTCCCACCTGGTAAGGATCCCACACCGCGCAGCAATATTGTAACAGAGGACGAACGAGTGTAGTGTATGCTGTCTCTTTAGTGGACCTGTTGCATCTTCTAACTGTCTTGCCAATGAAACGCCACCTTTGGCTCGCCTTCCCCAGAATATTATCTATGTGGTCTTTCCAACTGAAGTTGTTCCTAATTTTGACACCCAGGTACTTAGTTGAATTGACAGCCTTGAGAATTGTGCTATTTATCTAGTAATCGAATTCCAATGGATTTCTTTTGGAACTCATGTGGATCACCTCACACGTTTCGTTATTTAGCGTCAACTGCCACCTGCCACACCATACAGCAATATTTTCTAAATCGCTTTGCAACTGATACTGGTCTTCGGATGACTTTACTAGACGGTAAATTACAGCATAATCTGCGAACAACGTAAGAGAACTGCTCAGATTGTCACCCAGGTCATTTATATAGATCAGGAACAGCAGAGATCCCAGGACAGTTCCCTGGAGAACACCTACTATCACTTGGGTTTTACTCGATGAATTGCCGTCTATTAGTACGAACTGCGACCTTCCTGACAGGTAATCACGAATCCAGTCGCACAAGTGAGACGATACCCCATAGGCCCGCAGCTTGATTAGAAGTCGCTTGTGAGGAACGGTGTCAAAAGCTTTCCGGAAATCCAGAAATACGGAATCAACCTGAGATCCCCTATCGATTGCGGCCATTACTTCGTGCGAATAAAGAGCAAGCTGCTTTGCACAAGAACGATCTTTTCTGAAACCATGCTCATTACGTATCAATAAATCGTTCCCTTCGAGGTGATTAATAATGTTTGAATACAGTATATGCTCCAAAACCCTACTGAAAACCGACGTCAATGATATAGGTCTGTAGTTCGATGCATCACTACTACTACCCTTCTTAAACACTGGTGCGACCTGCGCAATTTTCCAATCTGTAGGTACATATCTATCGGTGAGCGAGCGGCTGTATATGATTGCTAAGTAGGGAGCTATTGTATCAGCTTGTTGCTGGAACGACTTTGTCTCAGACAAATGACAGAACACTGTTCCAGGCATTTAACGCTGTGGTTGTTGTCTGCAGGTTCAGTTCTCCTGATACAATCTTGCTGCCTGCCTTCCATTGCCATTTGTCTTTCTGTAAGAAAAACAACATGTCGGCAAGCTCTCAATTCGAATATGGAACCATTGTGTACAACACTGTATCGAATCCACTAATATGGTCAATCAGCAAGAGAAGTGAATCGAACCCAGCATCACCAACTACTATGGCAGAGAGGGCGCTAGGGCATGACATATAAAGGGCTTATTTCAGTAGTGGTAGACGCCCATTTTTTTTCATTCTGAGATACATAGTCCTAAAGTTAAATGAGCCTTGAAAAATCTGCAGTTGAGATACCAGAAATATTGAAATATATGTACTTTAGTATTTCTGGTATCTCAAGTGCGGATTTTTAGCGCTTATTTAACTTTAGGGCTCAGTATCTCATAATGAACAAGAATGGACTTATACCACCGAAATAAGCCCTTCATATGAGGAAGAGTACTACCGGCTAGGAGGAAACCATGCATACTGTAACTGTGGCTGCATGGTATAGCGTGTATTTGACCGCAGTCTCTGTAACAAGTATGACTCAATAAGTGTTCTCTAGTATGGAAACCTTAAATTTCCAGACGTAAGTTCATTATACCATTTTTGTTCCGTATCCTCTCATTGATCAATCCCTAGAGGTTGTTCTGTCATGAAAATTACTACTAACTCTGTCAACACTTGATTTAACTGGTGTTTCTTGAGGAACAGAAGCATCTCGTAACAGCTCTACACAAGCAATAGTCCTCGGCCCCTATGGGTAACTTTGTCCTGCTGTTCAGTCAAAACATTTACATCCAGGCTTGAGTTGTACTCTGCCCAACTTATAACGTCGCGTTCATCTGACTTACGTTGTGCTGTAAACAGCTCGCTACACATGTCATCTGCTTGTCTTTCAAATCTGTGCTATGTACTTTATTCACTTCTCGCCTACTATCTTCTACCAATCCAGCCACATCTGCATAACAACTCTCAACCAGTTCTTGTGGATTCCCTTAGTATGGAAAACTACATCGTCTGTTGTTCCATTCTGCACAATTCAGAAATCACCGGTACATGCAGTTGCCTAGGCAACCGGTCCCAACTCTTTTGCCTCAAAACAACACCCCTTGTTACCCAATGGGACAGTCTAATATGTGTGAGACTGGTTCTGATCTATCTTCCTACCACGGTTGCGCAAGGACGCTCTGTGAGTGTTTTAGGAATCTGGTGTTGAACACACGGCTTGCAAGGTAGGAAGATACCATCTCACACATGCAGACTTCACGAGAGTGTAGCAGTACAGACAGTGATGTAATCAGGCAATGATCTCAATGCCAGTTCCCTTACACTCCCTGTAAAGGAAACGTTATCAATAACAGTATTAGTGTACGGCTTCGGGCGTAACTAAATGCTAGCAATAAGGAAAATCTTAGATTTTCGTTATTAAGGATTAATTTTACTCTAAGTATGACTCCATGACTTAAAAATGTTAGCAAAATTACCAACAGGATGATAAAATATTGATACTGAGTGTTCATAGTTGTGAAGCGAAATTCCTAAATATTATTAGGTTCTTTAATGGTAAGATCGCTGATGACCATGTCTGTGTGTCGATAAAAATACATACAAATTAAATACAATTGGAACAAGAGGTATCAATTACGGTAAAATGCACAATAAAAGTACCCAAAAAGAATGGGAGTTGGTAAAGAGCAATCAAATAGAAGTACACATGCAATGATTCATAACTCTACAGTGGCTGATCAATTCTTTCCGTTAGCTCAGACACGTCACCTGTCTCCTTCAATTACGCCTAACAATCATGAATATGTTTAACTATGGTCACGGTTCACTGTACGAAAATTAGGAGAGATGGAGACGACCAAAGTTCTGAGTGTCAACTGAATATCACGTGCTGGTGTTGTGCGAGCGCGAATGCTTACCTTGTATCGGCGACGGCAGTGGCGGCTGTCGGCCCGAGCTGTGGATCCTGAGAATCTATTCTAAATTTCTCTCGACTACGAAACGCTAGTCAGATACATTTCATGCATCGTCGGTGAAGCGGAGACTCCTATTTATTACCTAGGTAATTTAATTGTCATGGTACATGCTATATGGCTGGAATAGCGCATATGCCGTTGCCTTCAAATTGCTTGCAAGTATTAATTATCAGTGGTAGGTGCGATTCTCTGTACGTGAAGACATTGCAGTTTAAATGCTTCCGAGTTAAGATGAGCCTGTGAACAAGTGTTCACATAATGACTCTTGCAATCGTCTCAGAGCGGTGTTAGTCGCCTTTCTGAAACAAAAACAAAAAAAAAAAAAAAAAAAAAATTGTTCACATTGCTCTGTGCACTATGGGACTTAACTTCTGAAGTCATCAGTCACCTAGAACGTAGAACTACTTATACCTAACTAACCTAAGGACATCACACACACCCATGCTCGAGGCAGGATTCGAACCTGCGACAGTAGCGGTCGCGCGGTCCCGGACTATAGCGCCTAGAACCGCTCGGTCAGAAGGGCCGTCCTTGGTGAAACACCCGGCGATTTTCTGCAGGAGAAGAAGCCAATTATTCGGTCTGCAATTTGTCTATATCAAAGCTGGTGGCCATGCATTTTCTTTCTGGCCAATCAGGGCATTCGTAATTGTCATATTTTCCCCCACTAGAGTTTTTGTAGTCTATCACAAACGTCGTTTTTTGTAGGACCGAGTTTAAATTCTGCTATGTAATATGACAGAAACAGTTTTTTCTTTCATGTGAGTTTTAATGCAGATGGCTACAGTGGGTTACCAATATTTTGAGTTGGGCTTCTCTGGACGTTTATTTGTGATCTCTGTCCGTGTTCCTGTAGAAAGGCTTTCCTAAGGGTCGTCGTTAATAGCTGGGCATTTATTCAACTTGAACTACAGATTGCGTCTTTGTCTCAGTGAAGCAAATACGCCTCTTTCCATTGACCCAGGCTAGCTCTTATTGCTTCTGTCCAGCGAAGAGATGTTCATGTAAGTGGCTGGTATCACTGACAACAGCCTGGAGAATGAGCGGCTGTCTTAGTGCTATGTGTTATGATGTGACGGCATTCTATCTTGCAGCGGACTCTTCTTGCACTCAGCCAAGCACCTGCTCCACATAGGGGCGTGTGTTGACTGCTGTGCACAGGATGCAACCTCCTGCCTTCTGACAGGAAGGGGGCGGCGGCTGACACTGCAAGTTCTGCAAGGAACTCACTGCTGGCGCTGGCGAGTCCAACCTACACTCGAAACCAGGGCTGCTACTGGTGATACCCAGTCGTCTCATGGTCCGGCGTGCCCTGACGTCTTGGTGGTGGTACTGAAGGTGAAGAAGCATCTCTGTCTCATTCTAACTCAGCCCTGGGAATTAGAATGGCGATATATCTTCAATAAGATTAAGATTTTGTGGTATGACTATTTCCTCAGTACTAATCACCAGGTCTAAACTCGTTTGAACGTAGCAGAAACGTTTGGTATCGGCTTGGACGTCATTTGCAGACAACACTGTAACGATGTCTAGCATCCCGTCAAGCTCTTCTATACGCTAGTGTATCCGTAGTGTTAGCAGAAGGCTCTACTGCGAGTAGAGCTTATCTACATTATGACAGCAATGAAAAATTATTAGTGGTTAGATTCACTATCGCCAATAGAAAAACTCATTTCAGTAGTCTGCATTTCCAACTCTTATTCAGAGCAGTATGAATCGTCTGGCATTCCAGTAGGTCTTTACATGGCAGTTTGACAACTCCTTTCGTTGGTTTCATGCCGAAATACCATCTTTTACATAGACTGCATAACCTCACAAAGATAAAGAGGTGGAAAAAATGGGACACATTAAAACATAGAGCAATATCACACAGCAAATACTGAAATATGGAATACTATTATCATCTAGACAGATCAAATACGTTTCATGGGGTCGGTTGTAGACACCAATAGTAATGGGTCAAACCAGGGGTGAAGATAATGATTTATAACCTTCATGTAAGCAAACCGCACCAGTAATCCCAGCCCCTTCCCCTAGGTCCACCCCTCAGCAAGTAGTCCACTGTTTTAATTTTGATTTAATTTATAACCCTGGGCGTTGTGCTACTAGATACTAGTATTTATGTAACTTTTATATGTATTACCCATTTAATTAATTTGATTGCAACGAAGTGGTCAGCTACATATCGATATCAACCTTATCTTGTCGCTATAAATTACGACCCAATATATATGCCAGATGTTTCTATGTCCAGAATATATTTTATGAGCCAACGTGGCCAACAGAGTGAAGTCACCATCAGGCTCCACCAGAGGAGTCTGAGCGTATGGCATTACTATAGATGCGTAAAAAGTCTGAGAAATTGAATAAATTCACATAAAATGTTGGGGCCATTTGTGTAGGAATGTTCAGCACTGTGCTAAGTACTGAAAAATGTAAATTGCAGGGTAGTTAAAAATTAATGATGTCTTATTACTTGTAGCATTTCTAGTAATGAAGCGGAAAAAATACTGTCACTAGAAACAAGTGATTTTAGCAGCTGGCAACATTATCTTCTGGCATAAAAGCGACTGGAAATTAAAGAAGAACAAATCAAGTGAGATAACTAGTAAAGTACACTCCTGCTATCACTGTGGAGATGGAAAGTCCACTTTGTGCACTGTTGGTATGTCTCAATTAAACTGTAGGGAAGCATAAGAAATTACACTGATATCCCCTCGTTCCTTGTTTAAAAATTACTCTGTTATTTACGTGGGTGCTGTACCACTTGGTGTAATAAAACGGAGTGGAAGAATTATAGCTCTTCATTACAAACAAATCTGTAGCGTATTATAGGTGCAGCCGCCTCAATACACCACTTTGCAGTAGGTCAGGCAACACTTCACACCACAGTGTGCCTCTAGCAAGCAAAATCATAGGCCAGCCACCATTTCGTCTGGTCAATTCAGCGGTCCAGTCTTGAATGACTAACAGGGAGAAAGTAAGACATGTATTCCAGCCGGCAACTAAAATAATGGTTAAAATGGTTCTGAGCACTATCGGATGTAACGTCTGAGGTCATCAGTCCCCTAGAACGTAGAACTACTTAAACCTAACTAACCTAAGAACATCACACACATCCATGCCCGAGGCATCATTCGAACCTGCGACTGCAGCGGTCGCGCGATTCCAGACTGTAGCGCATAGAACCACTCGGCCACCCCGGCCGGGAGCTAGCAACTGCTTTGCAGATTGTTGGCACGCTTTGTGTGATGAAATGGCCAGCGAGTGGCAGAAGATGGAAAAAGAACTGTGGATGTGGTTTGTGGCATTCACATTACGGTGTACTGGGCACTAAGCACTGAAGATTTGTATAGTTAGCTCGAGTGCCCTATGTGTTGTGGCACGTATATATATATATATATATATATTACCCTTAACATTCGGCTTAATTGAGTGGTCCATAGACGTGACTGGTCTCAACGTTTGGCTACGTTTTTACTGCTAAGGTCAAAGGTCACGTTTGTCGTAAACTCAATTTTCAAGGTGAAACAAAAATATAAAAAAAGGAATACAGGCAGGTATTGCTGTGAAATTGAAATGCAGTCTAGGTGCTTTTACGTTAGGGCGGCCGTTAATAACTAATGCTACAACACTTCACTATAAAATTCATATGTCGCAATCACGGCACTCAACAGTCTGTGCACAATTCACAAAATACACTGATGTCTGCTGTCCTAAACCACTATATTGCGCTTAACGTGATACTTTCCGAACGTCGCTACGTACATACTTGTCCCTGAACGTGGCTACCAACCCACTACTACCCAAGATGGGCGGCACTTCCCGCTCCTAACGTCGCTCGATCTCCACTGTTCTAAAATATGGCCGCCCTATACACCCTCGAAACGACCGCCTAATTAAAAAAATTTTTTGACAAAAAATTACGAACATTCTGAAACCAAACACAAAAACATATATGTTAGATTGAGAAATATGGAAATGTCTCGGGCAATAACAGTTTAAAGTTCTTTCTATCTGCCACCGATTTTTGACAAATAATTTTCTTATGGCGTGATTTTGCTTTCCCCAGATTTCTTGAAACCAAACATAAACAAACAAATAAAAATACATACTTAATTTCTCATCTATCTCCTTAGACTTCAGAATGTTACCATTTGTTTCGTCTCATTAAATTTATTTATTACCAGAAACACAGTTTCTCTCTGTCGAATTCCATATTCCGACCTCTTATTCAGAAACGGTACCTATTCTGGTAAATCGGTTATGACTCCTCGATGAGGCTTCACTAGCTGCATCGCTAAACTGTTCATATTGACTGGCTAAGGCATTGCCGATATATTAGCTTTTGAACTTTCATAAAACAGAATGAGATTTTCACTCTGCAGCGGAGTGTGCGGTGATATGAAACTACCTGGCAGATTAAAACTGTGTGCCCGACCGAGACTCGAACTCGGAACCTTTGCGTTTCTCGGGTAAGTGCTCTACCATCTACCGAAGCTACCGAAACACGACTCACGCGCGGTAGTCACAGCTTTACTTCTGCCAGTATCGTTTCTTTCAGGAGTGCTAGTCCTACAAGGTTCGCAGGAGAGCTTCTGTAAAGTTTGGAAGGTAGGAGACGAGGTACTGGCAGAAGTAAAGCTGTGAGTAGGGGGCGTGTGCCGTGCTTTGGTAGCTCAGATGGTAGAGCACTTGCCTGCGAACGTCTTAGGTCCCGAGATCGAATCTCGGTTGGGCACACAGTTTTAATCTGCCAGGAAGTTTCATTTCATAAAGCAGTTTTTAAGGCAACAATAACATTTAAATTATTATAAATTTTTGTAGCGCGTCTAGATAATGTAGCTTTACATATTTTTCTTTCCATGAGTGCCAACTCGCACCTCCATGTCACTCTCAGCTCTGTTTTTATCAGTTTTCCTCTGGTATAACTGGCCTCGCCGCAGTGGTAACACCGTCAGATCACTCAGTCTTGTGAGGAAAAGTGACGAGCTACTTGATTGAGAAGTAGCGGCCGCGGTCTCGGAAACTGAAATATGGCCGGGAGAGCGGTGTGCTCTCCACATGCCCCTCCATATTCGCATCCAGTGACGCCTGTGGGCTGCGGATGAGACGACGGCCGGTCGGTACCGTTGGACCTTCATGGCCTTTTGGAGAGGAGTTTCGTTTTATATAACTTCCTCTAAGCCAGAAAACATGGCCATACACGCCCCTGCCAGGCTTCTGCTCGGGTTTTTCCATGCCCGCGAAAACGCTAGCCGCTCGCCACGGCCCCGTTGCAACCGCCACCCATGTGCTCCACGGCGGGAAACTGCCGCTCTAATCGCCCCCCCCCCCCCCCCAAAGCTTGTACGCTCACAACATCGCAACTATAATGGACGGTCACGTTTTGATGAAAATGTATCAGCGGTTATTGGTCTTCTCCACATATCATGGAAATCAGATCAGCTGATCCCTGCAACCAAGTGCTGTCAAGGAGAGGTTCAGAACTTGTAACGTCCCCTTTGAAAAATTAATGAATGACCGTGCTGATAAACCTCTTACATTATTTGCTTTTCAAACAGCTGAGCAAAACTGGACGTACTCAGACATTACTCTCTTTACTTATTCTGATCAGCACTAACCTGACACACAATATTTTCAGCGCAACGCAATCTGACTTTGAAAAATCCCTACAAAAGTATGGCCCTGACTAATAAAAACCTATACCTTTGATGAATCACTTACCTCACAAAAATCTTCGTTACTCCAACTACTGCAATACAGCTAGAGCCACTACAGACAGCTAAACAAAAGAATCTAACTACTGAAGGGACTAACTACTGATGGGCATAGTTAGCAAATTGAAATTGATAAAGAACAAATAATGTATTTACCTTAATAGTGTTCAAAAGCCATTCATGACATCCGGTCTTACAAATTTACTGTCTCTGATGGACACACGACCACACCATCCGCTCTCAAAACTGCGCCATTTCTCTCCCCACATCCATCACTGCTGGCGGCTGACGTCCAATTGCGCAACGCTATGCGCTGTTAACAGCCAACTGCCCAACACTACTATCGCAAATTCCCACAATGCCACCCAGCCACAGACTGCACACAGCACAGCGAGTGATTTTCATAGAGAGCGCTACGTGACGGTGGCGTTACCAATATAAGAACCGAAACAGCGTACTTACAAACTGAAGGGACTGACTACTGGAGAGAGTAAGGACATGAGACCTGATAATGTTACAAAGACTCTGCTCGAAGAAAATGGAGAAACTAAAGTCTTTAAATGTCCCATAGTAGACATAGGTAATATTATGTTTCAGTGTATTCTATATTTTGGTTGCCTGGTGTCGACTATTCAAAAGTGGTTCAAAGGGCTCTGAGCACTATGGGACTTAACTGCTGTGGTCATCAGTCCCCTAGAACTTAGAACTACTTAAACCTAACTAACCTAAGGACATCACACACACACATCCATGCTCGAGGCAGGATTCGAACCTGCGACCGTAGCGGTCGCGCGATTCCGGACTGGAGCACCTAGAACCGCTCGGCCACTCCGGCCGGCTGTTGTCGACTATCAGAAATTAAGTGTTCAGCTGTTTTGTGTGAATAAAGCACGTCGATATTAACACGACAGAAGCCTAGGATTAGAGGGACAGTCCCTGACAAAGGTGTGGAAGCCAAGCAACAAATGCAGACAGACTTTATATGTTAGTGAGAATCACTCATTGCCAGTTTCTCGTTGTCTTTGTATAAATAATGTATTTATAGATATGTAAGTAAATTTATTTATCCTTGTGTGATTTTTTTTCCTAGTCAGATGACGTTTGGGTTTGCTTCTTACTTATGTACCTTCAATGAAGGTGGTACTAAATGATGAGTGCTATTAAAGTCTCTGTCATGATGCTTTTAATTATTGGAACACCAACATCTTCAAAATTTTATTTTAATTAACGAATTTATGTGCAAAATATTTGAACCAGATTAGAGTATATTAGGTGCGTCTCAATGGAAATGCCTGCGTCCATTTTGAATATTTTTAATCCTCTTGTAAGGAACAAGTGGTGTATTTGTGATTATCTCCATCACGATCTTGTTTATTTGTAATCTATAATTTTCAATTGATGTGAAGCCAATCGTTTTGTTGTTTAGATTCTTTTCATTTTCTTTGTAAAACGTGTAAGTTGTTGTGACATATAATTATTCACAGAGGCCACTTCCTACCTTTGTGTGTCACTAGTGATTACGATTTCATGTAGTATGTTTAAACAATTCAGTACTCTTTAGAATTCATTTGTGTGTTTCGTTAATTTTGTTCATTATTTTATATGTAAGAAATGGGGAGGTTATGGTCGACTTCTCATTGGGTAAGCATAAAATGCTAAGAACTGCTCTTTCATTGTAGTGACAGTTCAGTTTCATTTGTTTTCCTAAGGCATGGGGTGATGAAATGGCGATCAGATTTATGCCATAAATCTCATAGATAACACGTCTCAATGTGATAGCATTCTTGAGTTGGCAGCACACAAATTTTTGATCTATTTACTTAGTGTAAGACTTTCTGTTTCTAATTTATTCTGTAACTGGCCATGAATGAATGTATGTGTGTATAAGCGCATTGAAATGCTTCTGCAGACAACAGTTTGTAAACGTAGCAAGGTAGGCCTTATTAACTTCACTTGGTGAAGGGAAGAGCAGCGAATAGAACGCAATGGACAGAGATTAACAATACTTCCAGTGGTTGCAGAGGTGAATTTGCTCATAGGTATCTCTCTCTTTCCCGTGAGAGAAGAACCGTTTAGGCCACGCGTTCTCTTTACAGATTTATTCCCGCAGCGATTCGCTCTCGTGAATACTGCTGTCAGCTCGAGGATACAAATATTTGAATGTGACAACTTACTTGATCCATTTAATTAACTTTCACTTTATTTGAGGTGATCTCTCCTTTGGCAAAAGAATGCGGGGTAGCCCCCATTCGGATATCCAGTAAGGGACTGCCAGAGGAGGAGGTGACCATGAGGAAAATATTCAGTAACGAACGAAAGGATAACCTTCTATGAGTCGGGGCGTGGAATGTCAGAGGTTTGAACGTGGTAGAGAAGCTAGAAAATCAGAAAATGGAAATAGTAAGGCTCAATTTATATGTAGTGGGGGTCAGTGACGTGAGTAGGAAACAGAACAAAGATTTCTGGTCAGATGAGTACAGGTCAACATTAACAGGAGCATTAAATGGTATAACGTGGGTAGAATTCGTTATGAACGGGAAGGTAAGGCAGATAATTACTGTGAACATTTCAGAGACAACGATACTTCACGTATAGAAGCCGACGTCGCAAGCTGAAGATGAAGAGGTGGAGAAAGTATAGGAAAATACTGAATAGCTAACTCAGTACATAAAAGACCGTAAAAGACTATTTCTCGTGAGGGATTAAAATGCAGTTGTAAGTGAAGTAGTAGAAGAAAGGGTTACGGAAGAGTGTGTGCCTGGTACTAGGACTGAGAGAGGAGAGAGACTAATTAAGTTCTGCAATAAATTCCCGTTTGTAATAGCGAATACACTGTTCAAGAATAACAGGAGGAGAGATACCGGAAGATTTCAGTTAGATTACATCATGGTCCAGCAGAGATTCCGAAATCAGATAGTGGATTGTAAGGGGTACCCAGGTGCGAATGTAGATTCAGGTCACAATTATGTAGTGATCAACTGTAGGATGACGTTAAGAGATGGGAATTCCACGGTTAAATGTAAAAGAGAGATCGGATATGTCGAAAGAGCATATTGAAGGCCTCTATGAGGTGGAAGTCTTGTCTGAGGGTGTGGCAGACGAAGAAACAGGAATCGATGTGGAAGAGATACATGATCCATTATTAGAATAAGAATTTCAAAAAACTCTGGAAGACTTTAAAAGAGAATTGATAGCATTCCATCAGAATCTCTAAAATCATTGGAGGAAGTAGCAACAAAACGACTATTAACGTCGATATACCATCTTTGTTCCGGAAAAAAATCATCTGCGATTATGAAGCAGATGATGTTAAGGAATTGTGCTACCTGGGCAGCACAACAGCCTATGATGGGCGATCCAAGGCGAACATAAAAAGCAGACTAGGACTGGCGAAAAGGGCATTCCTGGTCAAGTAAGTTATACTAGTATCAAACGTAGGCCTTCATTTGACGATGAAAGTTCTACTTATTTACGCTGTGAGCACTGCATTGCATGGCAGTGAAACATGGAATGTAGGAAAACCACAACCGAAGATAATAGAAGCACTTGAGATATGGTGTTACAGAAGATTGTTGAAAGTTAGGTGGATTGAAAAGGTAAGGACTGAGGAGGTTGTCGGACAATCGGTGAGGAGAGGAATAAATAGAAAAAAACAAACAATACGTAGGGATAGTAGGACATCTGCTAAGACATTATGGAATAGCTTCATGGCGCAAACAGGGATACGTAATTTAATATTCGATCCACTACTAGAGGGAGCTATAGAGAGGGAAAACTGTAGAGGACGACAGAGATTGGAATACATACAGCAAATACTTGAGGATATAGGTTACAAGTGCTACTCAGGGATGAAAAGGGTGGCCGAAGAGATGATTTGGTGGCGGGTTGCATCAAACCAGTTAGTAGAATAATGACTAAAAATAATGTTAGGATACGGTTTGTGATCCCGTCTTTTTCGATTGTTTCACTTAATTTGACTTGATTTGGCATGCTCTGTTCCTTTTCAACAACCAATACATTTAAACTTTGTCCAAAACACTACACATCATGAACCCTCTATAAGCTAATCTGGCTGTGTATTGTCTCATGCACTGTGTGACATACGTAATGTTAAATTCATTGTTCTTTCAATCGGTTATAGAATGCATCCAATGTTGCAACATTTCTTCATTACATAAGCAAGTTTCTTTTGTATTTTGGATACCAGTTAAATTCTCCGTGAACGTTGTGTAGCGTGAAATTACGCATCCAATGAATAACTACTATCATAGACAATATTCTTTTGTAAACTATTTTTACTAACACCTGTCTCTGATACGAAACATACCACTCCCTCATCTGTTTATTCTCTGAATGCCTTCATAGGAAAAAATTGTAGAGATTAATTTTGCTTGTTCTCTCACTGTATGAATGCGTCTGAATTAAATAATCCTTGACCCATCCGTTCTGTAGCTCCAATATCTCGGGCACGAGGCTGATTCCACGATAGGTTCACTGTTTCCGATGTGTCCCATTTTGGTACATGTTAAAGGATGGGCTATTAAATGAAGAGTGTTGTAGTGGATCGAATATTAAATCACATATTCCTGTTTGCTCCCATGAATACCTTGAATTTTGAATGTGTTTCTTGCCTTTAGGTGATTTTTATCTCACGTATCCCGATCTCCATAGTTTCAGTATTTTTGAGAAACTCTATAAATATTGTTAAATCTAGCGTAATTTATGTTGATATAATAAATACTCATATTGGTAATCCCGATGTACCTGACGCCAAAAGACTACTGCGAACTGAAAGTATGTGCCCCTGAAAAGAGTAAGGTTACGGGATAGGTAACGAATTAAATTGCAATGCAATTTCCATAACGTCACCGAACACTAAATGTTGATATCCAGTTTATCCATTACTCGAAACCTTATCAGGAATGTTTTAATAGCAATATTCGATAATCTAACTTCACATAGTATTACAAGCATGATAGATTACGAAAGTGACGTAAGCGAAAGTGAATGGTGAACCATAACTGATCTTTTTTCTAATGAATACTCCTGTCATTTATCTGGCACTCCTGATCAGGATTTTCTTATGTTGACGAGTACTAAATTAATTTCAGTCGAAAGTTACTTAAAAAGATACTCCCTCCCCTTATCGTATATGTTACATAGACGGCTACATATTTTCTTAGACACTCTTCCAGTTGTTTCGTTACGATAAAATCTGTAACCGTAGATCTATTATCAGATTCTTTTATAGTCAAAATGTAGGTTCAACGAGCGAGCTGATTGGGACTCAAACTTCCACTAACCAAAGGACACTGACCAGCCAGAACATGACGAGCACCTACCTCATATGCCGTAACGGGTACCCCCCACCAGGCAACCCACGGGGGCTCGCGGAACATCTATGTACACTGGTATCCAAAACCAAAGCAACAAAAGGAAGTTTAGCTTTACTTTGCCACAAAACCATACGAAGAAGTGACAGTAAAATAGAAACAATGCAAAGAATTCAGAACTGCGACAAGCATATCGGTAGACAACAATGTTCTTTTTTCATCCCAAGTTAACGGATTTTCACACACATTCTGAAGACTGGTTAATGTATTCAATATGGGTTGTGACCCCCTCTGCCACCAATAGAGGTCTGACAGCAATGATGTCATCAGTCTCGTGTGAGGCATAACACCCATTACATCTGCAGAAGGATCGCAGTCATGGAGAGTGGTTGGTGGATGCTGAGGAGATGAAGCCATCTCCCTAGTGCATCCCAGACAGGCTCTACTCGATTAGAACCGGTAGAGCGAGCAGGACACACCACGCGTGCAATACCTTCCGTTTGCATGAAAACATCAACCTACCGTGGATAAGGGCTAGCATTATCGTCCATAAGTACGAAGTCTGGGCCCACAGCACCTCGCAACAACTGTATGCGTGGTCTCACGATACCCGATAGCAGTTAAAGCTTGCAAATTCACGCGTATAATTTCATGAGTAGGGGTTCGAGTGGTAAACACAATCCAAGCCAACACCATTAGGGGCCCTCATCGATATCGGCCTCTTTCCACAATGTTTGGATCCCGAAATCGTGTTCCACGTTTCCTCCATATGCGAATCCATCGCCAATCATTCTCCAGACTAAATCGCACTCTTCTGCGAAAAAGACATTGGCCCCCTATTCTACGTCCAGGTTGTATGTTGACGGCTCCACTCTAGAAGTTCCCTTCTGTGAAGACAGCATGTCTCCCACTATGTAGGACACTATGCCGAAGCCTTCTGCATATCTTTTGCCTCGTTGCAACACGTCCAGTGGATGCTGCGACTGACATGCCAGTCGCCATGCAGTACTAAGGCGGTACTATCGTGCCCTTACAGCCAAATGACGGTCCCCTCTCTGAAGTCACACTTGTTCGGCCCTGCCCTGGTCTTCAGGATACGGTTTCGATCTCTATAAACTGTCGCCATATCCAAGAAACAACAGAACGATTTACACTAAACTATGAGGCCACATCAGTTTGCGACTGCCAGCGTCTGTACTTTCTGTGGTCCTCTACCGCAGAGAGTCTGGTAATTATCTCCTCTGTGCCACACTGCACCGTCTGTGGCTGCTTACATAGTGAATGTGGATGTGGGGCTACCCAGCAAACACTACTTCGTTTAATTGGTGCCCTGAAGTCATCGTTGACGTGGTTGTCCGTTGACTATGCCATCTTACATGTAGAGCAAACACCGTACAAATATCTGGTTGAGATGAAACTTCCTGGCAGATTAAAACTGTGTGCCCGACCGAGACTCGAACTCGAAACCTTTGCGGGCAAGTGCTCTACCGTCTGAGCTACCGAAGCACGACTCACGCCCCCTACTCACAGCTTTACTTCTGCCAGTATCTCGTCTCCTACCTTCCAAACTTTACAGAAGCTCTCTATAAACTGTCGCCACATCCAAGAAACAACAGAACGATTCACACTAAACTATGAGGCCACATCAGTTTGCGACTGGCAGCGTCTGTATTTTCTGTGGCCCTCTACCGCAGAGAGTCTGGTAAAGGCGAAAGGCAAAGGTCCCGAGTTCGAGTCTCGGTCTGGCACACAGTTTTAATCTGCCAGGAAGTTTCATATCAGCGCACACTGCGCTGCAGAGTGAAAATCTCATTCTGGATCTGATTGACAGTTTCTATGATTATATTGTGACGGGGAAATATCTGTTTGTTGCTTTAATTTTGGAAGCTAGTGTGGATGTACTAGTGCTGAATGTGTAAATGCAGTTGACCACCATTGTTACGGATAACAGCGGTGATGCATCGTGGCATTGAAGCAATGAAGTCTTGATAGGTCGCTAGAAGGATCTGGAACCACATTGCATGCACAAGTCACTTAATTCCCATGAATTCCAGGGAGGGGTGTGGTGAGCTTCACGCCACGTTCAATCACGTCCCACGTGTATTCGATGGGATTCAGATCTGGCGAGATGGGGGGCCAGCACCTTTCTGACATGGCGCACTATGTTGTTGTAAAATGCCACTGCTGTCCTGAAACATGATCGACATTAAGGGGTGTACGTGTTCTGCAACTATTGTACGAAACTCCTTAACCACCATGATGCCTTGCACGAGCTCCACTGCACCCATAGCTGCCTACGTGAATGTTCCACAGAGCACAATACAGCCGCCGACGGCTTGTCTCTGGCCTGGAGTACAAGTGTCAAGGAGATATTCCCCTGGAGTAAGACGAATCCGCACGGTCCCATCGGCATGATGAAGAAGATATTGGGATTCATCAGACTATGACACGCTCTGCCTCTGCACCAAAGTCCAGTGCCCGTGGTCACGAGTCCATTTCAGTCATAGCTGCCGATGTCAGGGTGCTAACATTGGCAGATGTATGGGTCGTCGGCTGCGGATGCTATGGTTAAGAGTGTTCAGGGTATGTGTGTTCAGACACACTTCCATTCGGCTCCACATTACCGTCTGATGTTAGTTCCTCCACAGTTTGCTGCCTGTCCTATTTTACAAGTCTGCCGAGCCTCTGACGTCCTTCATCTCTAATGATTGGTGGCCGCCCAACCCCCGACCCCTGGACGTTGTTTCACCTTCGTTTCGCCACACGTTGAAGACACAACAGCGCTCCTCGAACACCCGACCAGTCGTGCAGTTTCCGAAATGCTCGTGCCGAGCCGCCATGTCACCAAAATCTGGCCTCGGTCATGCCTACATTTCGTGCTTTCCCCTTTCTACGCACGGACAGCACGCACATTGACACTTCATACACCGCGCGTGTGTCTGCTTAGCAGTCATTCGTCAGTAGGTGATGCTACTGTCGCCTGAATGGGTTTGTATCAATAGTATGTCAGTATGCATAATGTTCTAGCTGATCAGTCCGCTGTTGTGTTAATTTGACTTACTTACTCTCATTGGTTCTGCCTATTTTCCGCGTTCTCTGGTTCTAGTACTTCGTGAGTAACATTTGGCTAATCAGTATACAGGGCTTGTTTCACAATGTCTACTAAGAACGTACGATCGAAACAATACGTCTCCGGTTTGATTGACAGCTACGTCATGAGTTCCCGCACAAGACGCCGTCCATCATCATCTCGGTTATAATGTTCAAATTTGTCGACATATACTGATGTCGAAAATTAAAGCAACGAAGAGAAATTTTGCAAGGTTGCATTTATTTTGCCACGAAACAGTATAAACAGGCGACAGTAAAGTAGAAGCTATGTAAAGAATAACTGCTATATACGCTACTGACCATTAAAGTTACTATACCAAGAAGATGACGTGCTACAGACGCGAAATTTAACCGACAGGAAGAAGATGCTGTGATATGCAGATGATTAGCTTTTCAGAGTATTAACACAAGGTTGGCGCCGGTGGCGACACCTACAACGTGTTGACATGAGGAATGTTTCCAACCGATTTCTCATACACAAACAGCAGTTGACCGGCGTTGCCTGGTGAAGCGTTGTTGTGATGCCTCGTGTAAGGAGCAGAAATGCGTACCATCACGTTTCCGACTTTGATGGAGGTCGGATTGTAGCTTACCGCGATTGTGGTTTATCGTATCGCGACATTGCTGCTCGCGTTGATCGAAATGCAACTACTGTTAGTAGAATATGGCATCGTTGGTTCAGGAGGGTAGTACGGAACGCCGTGCTGGATCTCAACGGCCTCGTATCACCAGCAGTCGAGATTGCAGGCATCTTGTCCGCATGGCTTTAACGGATGGAGCAACCACTTCTCGATCCCTGAGCCAACAGATGGGGACGTTTGCCACACAACAACCATCTGCACGAGCAGTTCGACGACGTTTGCAGCAGCATGGACGCTCGGAGACCATGGCTGCGGTTACCAATGACGCTGCATCACAGACAGGAGCCACTGCGATGGTGCACTCAACGACGAACCTGGGTGAACGAATGGCAAAGCGTCATTTCTTCGGATGAATCCAGGTTCTGTTTACAGCATCATGATGGTCACATTCGTGTTTGACCACATCGCGGTGAACGCACATTGGAAGGGTGTATTCGTCATGACTATACTGGCGTATCACCCGGCGTGATGGTGTGGGGTGCCATTAGTTACACGTCTTGGTCACCTCTTGTTCGTATTGACGGCACATTGGACAGTGGACGTTACATTTCAGATGTGTTACGACCCTTGCTCGACCATTCATTCGATCCCTGCGAATCACTACATTTCAGCAGGACAATGCTCGACCGCATGTTGCAGGTCCTGCACGGGCCTTTCTGGATACAGAAAATGTTCGACTGCTGCCTGGGCAGCACATTCTACACATCACACACCAATTGAAAATGTCTGGTGAATGGTTGCCGAGCAACTCGCTCGTCACAATACGCAAGTCACTACTCTTGATGAACTGTGGCATCGTGTTGAAGCTGCATGGGCAGCTGTGCCTGTACACGTCATCCAAGCTCTGTTTGACTCAATGCCCAGGCGTATCAAGTCCGTTATTACGGCCAGAGGTGGTTGTTGTTGGAACTGATGCACCCAAATTGCGTCCAAATGTAACCACAGGTCAGTGCTAGTATAATATATTTGTCCAATGAATATCCGTTTACCATCTGCATTTATTTTTGGTGTAGCAATTTTAATGGCCAGTAGTGTACATAAAGGTACACAAAAATGTTCTTCTTTTCTTTCTACTTAACGGATTTGCACACGCATTACGACAACTGGTTATGTTCGCAGTATGGGGTGTGAAAACCTCTGGCAGCAATGCTGGCGCGACGACGCCGGGACGTCTCATCTTGAGGCAATAACTCCCATTCTACCTGCAGAGTTTGGTATGTGGTTGGCGGATGTTGAATTGATGTAGCCTGTCTCCGTAGTGCATCGCAGACGTGCTCTATGGATTCAAATCGAGAGAGCGAGTAGGCCAAGCTATGCGTGCAACATTGACCGTTTCCCAGCAACATAAGCCACCGGTGTTCTATGATGTCGACCTTATATTGCATCAATATGAAGTCTGAGTCCACAGCACCTCGCCACAACCCCACATACGGTCCCAAGATCACATCGCGATATTTGACAGCAGTTAGACCTTGCCGATTCATCCATACAGTTTCACACAGAGGTGTTCGAGTGGTACACATAATGTCTGCCCGCATCATTACCGAGCTTGCTAGATATCTGTCTTTTTGCACGGTGCTTTGGTCCGGAAATCGTGTTCCACGTCCCTTCGAAATGTAATGCTTCATACCAAATCGGGACTCATCTGTGGAAAGAACATTGTTCGACGTCCAGGATGTATGTTGACGGCTCCAGTGTAAACGGTCCCTTCTGTAACGACGCATCAGAGGTACACATACAGCAGGTCTCGTACCATAAGGGCCACTCTGCCGAAGCCTTGCAGACAGCGTTAGTCTCGATACAACAGGATCAGTGGATGCTGCGGTGACAAATGCCAATAGCCTTGCTGTACTCATGCTGTACCGTCGCGCCCTTACAGTCAAATAACACTCCTCTCTTTGTGATGTTACTCATGGTCAGCCTCTCCCTTGTCTTCAGGATACCGTTCCGATCTCTATAAACTGTCGCCACATCGAGAAACCAAACACCGATTCACATTAAACCATCTGGCCACACAGGTTTGCGACTGTCTTGCTTCGACTCTTTTTATGGTCCTCCCCCGCCGAGAGTCAGGTAGACGTCTTCATTGTTCCATACCGCCCCTTCTGTGACCATGTACACAGCGACTGTGGATGTGGGACTATTCGGCACACACGACTCCCTTTGATAGGTGCCCTGAAGTCATCATTGGTGTGGTTGTCCGTTGACCGGAATGCCACCTTCCGTGCAGAAGACGATAGTACCGAAATCTGTTGACAGTCTGTGAAATTATACCGTGAATCAGACAGAGGACGGGGAATTACCGGTTTGTTGGTTTAATTTTGGACACTAGTGTTGCTCAAATTCTAAGAGCAGTCTTTTTTAGTTGGAACCGAGATTGGTTTTTGGAAGCTTCTGGATAAGACTGATAGGTTCCGCTGCAATCTTCTGGTACGGCGAACGTTTGCAGATGGTTTTGGAAGATGCCATTGAAATGTACTTGACACGCTGTCGCACATAATACCATTCAGAGCTCTCTGTCAGAAATCAGCACTCGACAATTACTTGAAATTGGTCTGAGAGTTATCTGTATTAATATATAAGTTAAACGGAGGGGCCGTTTTTAATTGCCCTATAACTACAGTGTGTTGTCTAAACATCTCTCTATTAAACAGTATTCCTGGTTAAGGGAGGACTGACGAAATTGTTCGCTTATCAACGAGTGAAGTAAAAGGCAGCTATTTGCATTACATGGGAAATGTAAGCGTAGGCAGCTTTTCATTACTTATGATTACAGTTTGGGAGCATAGCGTCCTGTAGAGATACTTGGTATGTTTATCCAGTCAGGATGAAACTGCTACGACATTTTCATCTGGATAGGAACTCTCGTAGCAAGTACAGTTGAAATAATTCAATCGATTTTTTGTGGAGTGCTTCTCTACAGTGGCATGTAGTTACAGTCTAGATCTACTATGCAGCTCCACATTTCCATTATGAGGACTTTTTGTAGCTTTTTAAAGACAGATATTGTGATCGTTGAAACTCGTGAGTTTGGAAGTATCCGTATTTTTAATCTCTTAAGCCACTGTTGAACGGTTGTACTTATAACACTTTATAATGCGTTTTTTATGACACCCGTTACACTGATGATTGAAAACAAATATTGAGAACACGAAGTACTACAGTTTAATTGTAATTACTCGGCGACATGAGTTATATATATCCCAGGTGCGTCAGTTTTGTTCGCACTGGCGATAGGAAGTAGTACGTAGAGAGCAGGCTCTATTTAGTTACTATAGTTATTAGTTATCCTAATGAGAAGGCCGTAATAGCAGCTAAACAGATCACGTCGAAGCCAACTAATTCTGATCATGAAACAAAACTCAAACGATAGGGTATTAAAACACATACATAGTATTAGCGTCGGGAAAAATTTAAAGTACAATGCGATATGTCCAACATGAGAAGGATGAGAGACACAAGAAAGAAAATATTGGACAAAGATATTTCCTTTGCACAGCTTTCAGCTCTGAATCATCAATATTTCAAGTTCATGTAATGTATGAGTCTCCCCTTATCATAAAAGAAAATGTGATATTCGAAGGAACCACTACAACTGCCCATGTAAAACAGTTCACAAAAAAGTAATAGGTGGGTCTGTTCACTGCCCGCTGGACTGAGCCGCGGAAGTGGTGACATTTATTTCCTGAAATCAACTGTATACACCTTTCACTAAATTGAAACATCGATGGATCTTATATATTTAATAGGATACAACTGTCCATGTAAAACAGTTCACAAAAAAGTAATAGGAGGGTCTGTTCACTGCCCGCTGGACTGAGCCGCGGAAGTGGTGACATTTATTTCCTGAAATCAACTGTAGATACCTTTCACTAAATTGAAACGTCGATGGATCTTATATATTTGATAGGATAGATGGATCACAAAATTTTCTTCACTAGCTATATCACATTCCTCCACTTAACGGTCCCGAACAACATGTTACTCTCAGAAACTTAACTGATTATTGTACCCCCATCCGGGCGAAGCCAGCGGAAAACACCGGGAGTAAAAACTGCAATGGGATCATCAGAAATTACTGGTTAACAAATATCTTACCGTGGGCTGAAATCATGTCTTTTATGGAGTCGTTTGCTAAACCCACACACTGCCTGTATAAACTTAAACGAAAATAAAGCTTTTGCAATATCTGCCATTCAACTTACAGCACACCAACAGTTTTTAAACTAGGAAGATATACGTCAGTCACATAACAATTACAAGGAAAAGTTTCGTTAGGCGTTGCGTTTCTACGAACATTCGTTACATGACGCAAGCTTTCATATTAATTGATCTTGAAATGTGCGTGTGTAAATTTTCATAGGAATTTAATTGTTTTGGACCTCTGGAATCGCATACGTAAGGCTTAAATTGCTTGAACATGGGCACGCAGCTTCAGCAGAGAAGATGCGATGCCCAGAGACGTTGGGGTGACTTTTGCTCAGCGAAGATGCCCAGCAAATTTATCTGTTTATCACAGGGAGAGGAGACAGCCTTGGGATTGATTTTTGCACTGGTACGATTATACTTTTTATGAAGAATGGTTTGCAGGTAACGATTAAGTTCGTTTTATTTGCAGCAGCGGTTTGATAATGCAGAATTCTTGGTTCATCAGACAACAAGATCAGAAATATTTTTGTTTTTCTTTTTGTTGTTGTTAGGATTTATCGATAATTGTGAGGCAAATGGATTTAAGAAATAGATTTAGGAATGTTGTTTAGCGAAAGATTGTACATTTGAGGTTTAATTTTTATAATTCTTGGCTAATAGTGACATAATTTCAGAGAAAGTTTGTCTGTTACTGGAGTTTCATTAAATGTTATTAAGTAGAATGGCATGAGATTAGTATTGAGTTTATTTAACTCAGAGTCATCGTTCACATCTCAAGAGTAAATTATTTTTCAGTTTAATTTCAACCAGTATCAAAATTTACGAATCAAGAATGATAGCAGTGCTTCTAGAGGACGCATTGCATCTTTTTGTACCTGAGTAGTTAGATTTTGGAGCTCTTCTAACGAAACGCACTGTAGCTACGAGAGCAGTTTGCACGGCGTTATCCGGTACGACCAAGGTAATAAGAATCGTGTAGAAAACAGATTCTTGCGTTAACAAAATTTGACAGTGACCAACTTAAGTTCTAAGGTAACCAGTTTTTAGTCAAAGTATATTGTTAGTTCTCGTAACAACAATAAATATCAGAAAGAACATGATTTTCTTAGAATTCTCACAGTTAGATTTGTGTGTGCACTCTCGCAGTTGAATTTTGACACTAACGGTTAGTATTACGTCACACTATTCAAAGCAGACCCAAGATCAGCATCTATAAAACAGTTTAACACTAAAAACACAATCAAGTTTTCAGTCATTACGATATAGATTCCTTCTCAAAAAGAGTTTTAAAGAAAATGATAAATTCTGTCCTGTATTGTAGCAGCTTCTATCAAGAATACCATCATAACGACCGGGAGAGCGGTGTGCTGTCCCCATGCCCCTCCTATCTGCATTCTTCTTGACGATGACACAGCGCTCGGAAGGTCCCGGTTGCCACTCGTGGCCTGAAGACGGAGTGCATTTTTTAATTCAGTTTTTACGGAGGCTTCAAGTGGAAACGGCTCGTGGTTATCGCTTGGCCGGCGGCTGACAGTTCACGGAGGACAGCAGACACGGTTGCATTTCGACTCCTGACACATCACCCGAAGAGAGAACCATCCAAAAATGGTTTTCAGAATCAGTGGACATGACACCTCGAGACCGCTAAGGACAGCATCCGGGAGGTATCGATGACGTTCACGTTAGGCGTGTTACATGGAAAGCCACATAGACACGAATTAAAATAGCCGCACAGTGAGATACATCTAGGCGCAGAAAACAAAGTTTACTTAAGGGTAGATGTAGAAACCAGCCAACATCGTTTTACATCGAAAATCTTTGGGATATCTCACAAGTTTAGCGTGAAGCTGGAGCATCATTTCACGATCATGCGAGTTCTAACTTTAGCACACCCTATTTATGGGAAACCTGCACACAGTTTTAAATTATCTTTATTAGTTAACGATCAGTCCAGCACGGCATGCAGTGTCTGTGTGTGCAATTTAGTCAATTATGCTACATCTTCCATTTGTTCGTTGAATGTTAAGATAACAGACACACCGGAAAGCCAACAACACAACATAAGCTACTGCTCTGGACAGTTTACAATTTAGGCTGCGACACGCTGCCACACCTGCCGGTGAGTAAATACTTAGCCTTGGCCTGCTTAACATCGCGGACGAATGTCCGTGATATCAACGATTTCGGAACATTTGGTGCTACCCACAGGAAAGAGCGAAGACATTCTATGAATCCCGTCCCTTTCCGTACCCGCAATATTCCAGCACTTGTGAGTGAACCGTATTTGCACTGTCAACTACCTTTTCCATTAGGCAACAGTTATTTCACATCACTACATACCACCGCTTCACTTTTGTCCACATTCACTAAGAATTCTGAACGTTCATAGCTCTGTTCATTATCTGGACTGAGTTAATTATGTTCTCCTCTTGGCCTCACATATAAAGGACTTTGTACATGTTGAGGCCTCACGTAAGAGTGATTTTATTGATAATCGATTACAAACTCATAGTCTGTCTTTACATAAAATTACAATTATTAACCAATTTTTTGTTGTCGTTGTGGACTTTAGTCCAGAGACTGGTTTGAACCACCTCGCCATGCTACTCTATCCTGTGCAAGCCCCTTAATCTCCGAGTAACTATTGCAATCGACATCCTTCCGAATCTGCTAAATGTATTCGTCTCTTGGTCTCCCTCTACGGTTTTTACTCTTCACGCTTCCCTCTGATACTAATCGGTTATTCCTTGATGCCTCAGAACGTTTCCTACCTGCCGATCCTTCCTTTTAATCGGGTTGTGCCACAAAATTCCTCTTCTCCCAATTCTATCCAGTACCTCCTCATTAGTTACGTGATCTATCGATCTAATCTTCAGCACTCTTATGCAGCATCACGTTTCGAAAGCTTCTATTCTCTTTTCATCAAAGCTATTATTCGTTCATGTTTCACTGCTATACATAGTTACACTCAATATAAATACTGTCAGAGAGAACTTTCTGACTCTTAAATCTACCCTAGGTTTTAGCAAATATCTCTTCTTCAGAAACTCTTTCCTCGCCATACAGAGTTTACATTTTGTATCCTATCTACTTTGACCATCATCAGTTATTTTGCTTCCCAGATATCAAAACTCATCTACAACTTTAAATGTCTCTTACGCTAATCAAATATCCTCAGAATCGCCTGATTTAATTTGACTATATTCCATTATCCTCGTTTTGATTTTGTTGATGTTCATCTTATATCCTCCTTTCAAGACACTGTTCATTTCGCTGAACTGCTCTTCTAAGCCCTTTGCTGTCTCTGTCAGATTTAGAGTGTCGCCGGAAAACGTCGAAGTTCTTATTTCTTCTCCATGGATGTTAAATCCTACTCCAAATCTGTCTCGTATTTCGTTTACTGCTTGCTGAGTATACAGATTGAATAACATCTGGGGTAGGCAACTACCCTGTCTCACTCCCTTTTCAATCACTGCTTCCCTTTCGTGCCCCTCGACTCTTATAATTGTCGTTTGGTTTCTGAGAAACCTGTAAATAGCCTTTCGCTTCCTGTATTTTACCCCTGCTATCTTCAGAAATTGAAAGAGAGTATTCTAGCCAACATTGTCAAAACCTTCCTCTAAATCTACAAATCCTAAAAATGAAGGTTTGCCTTTCCTTATCATATCTTCTAAGATACGTCGTAGGGTCAGTATTGCCTCGCCAGTTCCTTCATTTCTACGAAATCCAAATTGCTCTTCCCCGAGGTCGGCTTTTATCAGTTTTCCCATTCGTCTGTAAAGAATTCGTGTTAGTATTTTGCAATCGTGACTTAATAAACTGATAGTCCGGTAATACTTACACCTGCAAACACCTTCTTTCTTTGGGATTGAAATTATTATATTCTTTTTGACGTCTGGCGGTATCTCGTACATCTTGTTCATCAAATGAAAGAGTTTTTTTATGGTTGGCTCTCCCAAGGCCGTCAGTAGTTCTAATGGAATATTATTTACTCCCGGGACCTTTTTCGACTAAGGTCTTTCAATGCTCTGTCTAATTCTTCACTCAATATTGTATCTCCCATTTCATCTTCATCTACGCTCTCTTCCACTTGCGTAACATTACCCTCAATTACAGCGCCCTTGTATAGACCCTCTATCTACTCCTTACACCTTGCTGCTTTCCCAAATTTTCTCAGGACTGGTTTTCAATCTGAGCTCTTGATATTCATATAGGTTGTTCTCTTTTCTCCAAGTGTCACTTTAATTTTCTTGTACGCTGTGTCTGTCTCACCCCTAGTGATATATGCCTTTACATCATTACATTTGTCCTTTGTCCTTCCATGCACAGCTGTTTTGCATTTTCTGTCGTTCTCATTCTTGAGACGTTTGTATTTCTTTTCACTTGTTTTATTTACTGCATTTTTATCTTTCCTCGTTTCATCAGTTAAATTCAATATCTCTTCCGTTGCCCAAGGATTTCTACTAGCCCTCCTCTTTTTACCGACTTGATACTCAGCTGATTTCACAATTTCATCTCTCAGAGCTACCAACTCTTCTTCTACTGTATTTCGTTCTGCTATTCTTATCAATCGTTCCCAATGCTCGCTGTGAACCCAGCGTATACAGGGTGAGATATATTTCGTAAACCACATCAAATACTGACGAACCGATTCCACAGACCGAACGTGAGGAGAGTGGGTAGTGTAATTGTTTAATACAAACCATACAAAAATGCACGGAAGTATGTTTTTAACACAAACCTACGTTTTTTTTTTAAAAATGGAACGCCGTTAGCTTTGTTAGCACATCTGAACATATAAACAAATACGTTATCAGTGCCGTTTGTTGCATTGTAAAATGTTAATTACATCAGGAGATATTGTAACCTAAAGTTGACGCTTGAAACCTCCGACGTTCAGTTACCTGTTGTAACAAACAGCTACAACATACATAGCGTTTCTACAGAATGATGTGCCAACGTTGCTCGAAAATGTCCCTCTGGAAACGCGTCGACGTATGTGGTATCAGCATGATGGTGTACCGGCACATTCCGCAATTAACACTAGGCTGACCCTTGACAGGATGGTCGACGTGCGTTTCATAGGACGTGGAGGACGCAGAAATTGGCCAGCCCGTTCTCCTAATCTTACGCCTTTGGACTTTTTTCTGTGGGGTACGTTAGAGACGAATGTGTACTGTGATGTGCCTACAACCTCAGAGGATATGAAACAACGTATTGTGGCAGCCTGCGGCGACATTACACCGGATGTACTGCGGCGTGTACGACATTCATTACGCCAAAGATTGCAATTGTGTGCAGCAAATGATGGCCACCACATTGAACATCTATTGGCCCGACATGTCGGGACACACTCTATTCCACTCCGTAATTGAAAACGGAAACCACGTGTATACGTGTACCTCACCTCTCATGGGTGGCACTCAAGCGTCAGATTTAGTTTACAATATATCCGTATGTAATTAACATTTTACAATGCAACAAACGGCACTGATAACGTATTTGTTTATATGTTCGCATGTGCTAACAAAACTAACGGCGTTCCATTTTAAATAAAACGTAGTTTTCTGTTAAAAACATACTTCCGTGCATTTTTGTATGGTTTGTATTAAACAATTACACTAGCCCCGCTCCTCACGTTCGGTTTGTGGAATCGGTTCGTCAGTATTTGATGTGGTTTACGAAATAAATCCAGGGGTAACGTTAGGTGACTCACCCTATATAGTACACTCGTCAGCCAAATGCGGCAAGGCAATGTCCCTCGTCTATTAACTAAGGAGTAATTCAACAGCTTTCATTACGAGAAAAAGCAGATGAATGCGTCAATACATGTAGACACTAGTCCCAACCCAAAAGAGACAGGAAAGGAAAAACCATAAAACGAAATTTACCGGAGAAAATGTGTTTATTTGATACCTGTTTATGAAATTCTGCAGTTTATTTGGTTACTTGTTCTGGAAATTAAGTAGAAAATATTCCTTCAAAATACTTAAATTGGTAACTACCGGCCGGTGTTTCAAAGTCGCAACCTATTTCTTTCACTCACTAAAACAGTAATTAATCAATCAGTAACTCTCCAGATATGATGTTATTAACTTATTACCTAAACATTACATACGGTAAAACGTGTATAAGTTTACATATTTCTGCTGCTGACTAAGGGCGATGTACTGAATAACATTACGTCAGTATTTGCTTCGTTGGCAGACTAATAATTACAGCTATTGGGAGTGATATATTTTTAGGTTAGTTACTATCTCCAAGTACATGTGGCAAGTGCAACCCATTAATGGTTACTTTGCCCTGGGCTGTAGATCACGTGTTGAAGTGTGGACACGTGGACATAAAAAGGTAAGTCTATAATGACAGGCAAAGTCCACTTCGTGGTACAATTATCATCAGTAAAAACATCAGGTCGTAAAGTTTGTGACTTTTTGTTGGCAGATTGATCGGCACAGAAGAAAAAACAACCAACGCACCTGATGTGTGTGCATGTGAAAGTACCACATACAAAATACCTGCACTTATACCCGTTACACGCTGTATACACAAACCTGCAGACTTACAGATAAGAGAAATGTATATATACGATGTTCTTATTTAAGTTTGCGCTTCCTTTAAAATTTTTATGGTCAGTATTACCAGGTCTTAAATTATTATGTAAATTCTAAATATTCAGCTACGTGACCGTCTTTGGCATTAATTAACATTACTGAACAAAATCCTTATTGACTGTTATTTACAAGATTACTTGCTACATCAGTCAGTGTAAATAAACCGAGGTGACAAAAGTCATGGGATACGTCCTACTGTACTGCCAGACCTCCTTTTGTCCAGTGTGGTGCAACAACAGGACGTGGCATGAACTCAACAAGTGGTTGGTAGTCCCTGTACTGAAATATCGAACCATGCTGCCTCTACAGCCGTCCATAACTGCCAAACTGCTGACAGTGCAAGATGTTGTGCACTAACTGACCTCCTGATTATTTCCCATAAATTATGGATGAAATTTTCGTCAGGTGCTCAGATCCTTTGGTCGAGTTTTCCAGAATGGTCTTTAAACCAAAGGCGAACAATTGACTCCATTGATAAAACACCATTTGTTTCGAAAGTGGAGTCCATGAATGGCTGCAAATGTTCTCCAAGAGGCCGAACATAACCATTTTCATTAAGTGATAGGATCACTTTCATTAGAGGTAAACAGTCCATTCCGTGTAAACGCAGCCCGCACACAACATTTTGTAGCTGTCACCAACTTGTCCACTGTCTTGAGACAACTTGGATCCATGGCTTCTTGTGATCTGCCCCACACTCAGACCGTACCGTCAGCCCTTTCTAACTGAAATCGGGTATCATCTGACCAGGCCACTGTTTTCCAGTCGTCTAGGACCCAATCGATGTGATGACGAGCCCAGAAGAGGTGCTGCAAGCGGTGCCCAACTTTTGACAAAGGCACTCGCATGTTTCGTCTGTAGCCACAGCCATCTCCTCGCACTGTCTTAACGGATATTTGGTATTCTCGTTGCACTTTTGACAGTGTGGAGCTCGGAATATACTATTTTCTAACGATTTACGAAATGAAATGTTCAGTACCTCTAGCTCGAACTATCATTTCGTTTTTAGAGTCTTGTAACTCATATCGTATGGTCATAATCACGTCGGAAACCTTTTCACGTGAAGCAGCTGAGTTCAGATGACAGCTGCACCATTGCGTTGCCCTTTTATACCTTGTGTACGCGATACTACCGCCATCTGTATATGTGCATATAGCTATTCCATGACATCTGCCACCTCACTTCATTGCTCTATTTGATAATTGTGGGCTATGATTTTCTATTAATATATTGTAATTTTGGTTTCTATGACTTCCCTACAACGGTCTTTCTCTGGGTAAAGACTTTCTCATTTTCAGTGATCGCAGTGACAAAGATTCTTTAACATTTTCATTATGCTACTTCTTCCATTAAATTTATACATTGCCAACACAATTAATTAACAGTAGCATAATGTAAATAATAAGATATAATATTAGTCATTGCTCGTTATAAATATGTGCACAACGTACATCACGTCACTTTTATACCAAAAGGAAGTCCCCAAAGATTTATCAGATTGGAGTTCACCAGTTACGTCACTTTCACTAGATATGGTTCGGTACTGTTGTAATTGTAAGTAGAGAATATTACGTTCTCCTACATATAAGAAGAATGTTTTATTTTACGGCTGTGAATGAACAAAACATTAAGTTCTACGCCAAGGCTTCAGTGTAGATACTCATATATCAGTATTCAGTACAATTAAGCTTCCACATTCATGGGTGTCTAGCAAAACATTATTTCTCTATTCCATTTTTGGAGAATCCTAATATTTGTTTAGAGTTAATTTGAACAAATTACCTGCTCTACATGAGACAGAACTTGTTTCATCATTTACACATTTCACAAAAACCTAGAACACTTACGCACTCATCCATCATTTAAATTCCATAATGGTGGAAGATCGGGTCATTACTATCTTTCTAGATTTCGTCATCCCGACCAAACTACATTTAATTATCTATGTGGGCCGTGCCTCTTGATTTCGATCGCCTTTAATACACCTAACCAAACATTACAGCGGTCCTGTTGTATTTCTTCACTCACCATGACAAGTGTATTTCTATTGACGCAGAGCGAACAATTACTATTGTATCCTAGTTACTTATTAACAGTGACAACATTCACACATGAAATAAGAACTAAGGCAACTCAGATATAGAAATGGGATGTTATTTTTCCCATGAATTTTCTTTTACGTCATTATGGTCTGCTGTGGTCTGAAAGTACTCAGTGGTAACTGACTGTACAAGTAAAAATTATGACATCACATAAAGAATTTATGTTTGCTTTACCTTTAGTGCATTTCCACTTTCATTTATTATTTGAAAGCACTAGTAAATGTTTTTTGATGTCCCTGTGGAAATATAGGGTTTTAATTTTTTTACACATTGGATGTGGTAAAAGATAACCATAACTTCCTTCTTGTGGACTGTTCGCTACAAAATGCCCACAAATTATTGTTTGATTTGTTTTTGATGGTCACAGTTAACCTGTCGAGGGTTAATGTCTTTATCAGTTCATGCTAGAATTATGTATGACACTGAAATTCCAAGTATCTGCAGATAATTTACACTCTGGTCTGTATTGAGTCATGATATGGATACTGCCTAGATCGGGATGCCGACAAGCGATGGCGTTTACGCCACATCTTTTCTTATTAACACAATATGCACTGCATTCTGTGTGTCGAGTGTAACACAACACCAGTGTCAGATGTTGCATCGCCAAACTGAACTGCGACTACAGAACCTTAATTGCAGCGACAACAGGTGACTCGCCCACAACTGCTGTAGTTTTCGTCTTTATTATCATTATTATGTATCGTGGGTATGAACGTCTGAAACTCCCTGGTTTTAGTATATCTTCTGCTAACAGAACACAAGAAACAGTGGCTGCTGCCCCTATACTATTTGCTGTAAGATTTGGTGCTAATCCAGAACCACCAGATACTTTGTCAGTGTACCTGTTTCCTTAAGACTCGATACCGTGACGGACACCAATATTCCTAACTATATAGGTTGTACCGCTTCTCAGTAGTTCTTAACAGCATTGCAATTCCTTTTATGTTACCTATCTTCTCACTAAGTTGAGGCTGCATTCTGACTTGACGCTGACGCAAATCTTACTCATCTGTGCTGAAGCGCTTTGTTCATTATGTTATTCAGTAATGGTTTGCTGTGCCACATTTTGTAAGTCTGGCTCTAATCTTTTTGTGATTTGATAGTGTTTTTTAAGAACTGATCTACCTTTTTTTCGTGTTTGGTGCAAATATCTTCCACCTGTCTTACAAATTGCTGAAATGTTGATTTTTGAAGTGTTTTGTAGCGATTATAGACAGTTAAAGTACTCAGTTGACTCTTCTACCGACTCAGCGTTACACTTAACAACTGTGACATTTTTAAGATCTTTTTGTAATAATCGAGTTACGTAATTAACAACTTCGGTTATCAACTCCTTGGTTAGATTTTTAAGCTGTTCGGTGACTTGTGCAACCTAACAAGGCAAAACGTTTTGCTTGCTAGACGAAATAAGTCTGTTTTGATGTGTTTTGTTGATAATTCGTCAAACTACCGATCATAGTTTCTTGTCTTCAGGGTATTTGCATAACAGAATCTGGTGTCGTAGCGATGGACTCAGCAATAGCTTAGCTTGTAGCAGGTGACGTTACCTCACTGCTGAAGCGCGAACGTTACACACATTCTCACTGGCCAATTTGCCTTCTGATACATGATGTGACACACTCCCTACATCTGTTTATTGGATCAAGGTTACCTGGCGTTTACTTTTGACCACACTGATGTGCAAGAATAACTGGTTGAAGTTACATCTGATCTTATTGCGATTAACACATAAACAAATCGCATATGTATTCGTGTCCGGCATAGTTTTGCTGATGGAAGATATTTCTTCGAAAACAACACCACCTCGCTACTAAAAACTGCACGCACTTAATCAAGGACAGCTTCCCACTTGTGGCTTTGTTATGAAATGTAAAAATAATTGTATGCTAATGACAAATTTTGTTAGTAATAAAATCTTTAGCTTGCAAGAGGCTCAAGTAACAGACTTGAAAATGACATAATCCTACAAACCATTTGTTATGATGTAAGTTCAAGTATTCCTTAACTTGTGCTTTTGTGTTGTTATTCCTTACATTACTAGTTTCAACCGTTGTATTGTATTTTGTTGCTTGTCAAAGCACTTCTTGAATCTTTATTTTCTGTTTTCGTTTAACATTTATCTTGACTGACATGTGTGTTTTATGATTACATGTAAGAGAAACCATCAGTCATGAATTATACATATTACTGAATACATTGACATATTCACCGTAAGAATATTTTTACACTTAAGTGCTCTTCGCGTCCCCAAAGTTTGGTTTTTTTTCATGATATGAGTTATAGTGACGTTTCAAACAATGTTTTGGGAACACGAAATATTACGATTGAGGTGTATCTGGTTTGGTTAATTACTCTGCGACCACAAGATTTAAATATCTCCTATGCCCCAATCTTGTTCGCACTTGCGATCAGTTTTCGTACGTAATGCAGCAAGCAAGATGTATATAATTACCACAACTAGTAGTTACCCTTATAAGATAGTTGTATTGGAGTCTAAATAGTTCCCGTCCAGGCCAGCTAATTCTGATCATGACACAAATATTATCGTCCGTTTATGACCGTCACCACCCTCTAGTTGCCCAAAGTTGATATATTAATTTTGAAGTGACTTACAAATTGGGGTAGCTGGTCAAATTTTCACAGCGCTTTTGACTCTGAGGCAGGGACACACTGCAGCGAAAGATAGCAACAGTAGAATTTAATTCACCAATTTTGTTAATAACACTCACCTTTCATTTCTCTTCTTTACTGTAAGTTGAAGGCTCATAATCGATTCTTCGGTATAACTTTTAATGCTGGCCTAGAGAATGCTTGGGTTTCTTGTATTAACCCTGCGGGGGAAGCATGGCGGCATACAGTGCCGCCAATTTTGTTTTCCTTCAATAATAACGTCAGCTCTCCGAGCACACAACAGTGGTGCTAGATATGCTTCGATTATTTAGTCATGCGCCAAACTGCATTACTGCGCCGTCATTATACCGACTGTAAAAGCGGTGACTCGCCTGTGAATTAGAAGACTTCACTGAGACGGCACTGCGTACCGCATGTGCCCTGTAATGTAAGTACATGTAACCGTACCACTGTCGAATGTTTTGATGATTAGAAACTTTGTTTTACAACTGCGTGCCTGAATGATGATTTAGTTTTTAACATTGATTTGGTATTAGAATTATGTTATTGTTTCCCAAGTCCGCACAAAGGAGAGGACTAACACCAGAAAAAATTAAGCGTCTTCTTCTGCAATCATCTGACGAAGAAGATTGCGCAGGTTTGTCTGACAGCGATGAGGGAGCGGAAATAATTGAAACCGCAGATCATTCCAGTGAATCTCAGCAGTCATGCGTTGACGGGAATGGAGTGAAACGAATGCCACATGATGACTGCCATTTTTATATTTGCAAGGACCACGAAACTTTGTGGATAAACAACCCGTTAGCAATAGCAGGGAAACCAAAACATAAGAATATAAACGCAATGGCAGAAAAGCTAAAATTGAAACTGAAAGTTTTCTGAAATTGTTTGAGATAATTCATTATGTCGTTGGAAACACAAACAAGTACATAAATAACAAGAGATAATCTGTGAATTACTCAAGGGCTAGAGACTGCCAGACTACTTCTGCTTCTAACATAACGGCTCTTTTAGGAGCACTGTTTCTCATTGCAGTACAAAAAGGAGGTCGCACAAATGTATTAGAACTGTGGGCATCAAATGAAACAGGAATTATTATTCTAAGGGCAGCATTTAGATACAATCGCTTTCTGTTCTTGCTCAAGTCACTCAAGTGTGACGATATTTCTACCAGAAAAGAATGAATAGCAACTGATAAACTTGCTGCCATCCACAGTCTCCACTCAGCATTTCCGAACAAATGCAGAAATAACTACAGTTCAGGGGAGTTCACAACCATACACGATATGCTTGTCCCATTTCGCTGACGTTGTGGTTTTGTTCAGTACTTGCCCAATAAGCCTGCTAAGTATGGATTGAAGTTGCATGCATTGTGAGATAGCAAGACATGTTATACTTTTAATTCTGAAGTATATTGCGGCAGACAGAATCCTGGACCATATGTTGCATCTAACCAGCCAATGGATATTGTGAAGAGATTGGTTGAGCCAATCAAGGGAACTCACAGAAATGGAACTACAGACAACTACTACATTAGTTACCCTGTAGCTCAGCATCCTTTAGAAAATGGGCTAACGTTGATTCAAACATTGAAAAATAACATGAATGAAATTCCTCCAGAATTGTTGACCAACAGATCTGGAGAAATTGGAAATTGTCTTTTCGGATTTCAAGATGACTTCTGTCTTGTTTCGTGCCAAACAAAAAGGAACAAGGCTGAGCTTTCCGGTCTTCAATGCATGAAACTGCTGAAATCGACACCGCTAAAGGCAAGTCTGTTGTAAATTTGGACTACATTGCAACAAAAGGTGGAGTCGATACTGTGGATTATATGTGTACAACCTACTCTACACAATGGACCACAAGAAGATAGCCCTTAGCATTGTTTTTTCGTTATCTGGATGTTGCTGGGATAAATTCCCAGGTCTTGTTTTTGCGAATAATGCAGAGAAAAGATTCAGAAGAAGAACGTACCTAACAAAGCTGACCTAGGATCTGATGGACTGCCATTTGAATGAAAGGGCTCAGCTCTCTACTCTATTCAAGGATTTCTGTCACCTCATCAATCAGTTTCCGCCAATAACGATGAGACTGTAAGAAGGTGTGGGAAGTGCCATCATTGTGGTGGTAAAAAAACTAATAAAACTACTGTCACTTGCAATAGCTGCAAAAGATTCGTTTGCAAGCAACATTGCCAAAATGTTGTCACATGTAATGATTGCAGAGCTTCTCTGGAAGAAGAAAGTGTGTGATTCTTGATATGTATTTACTGACTGCCTTATTCTTTATTATTACTAGAAATTTTTTATACCTATTACACATTTTTGTAAAACCTACTTTAACAGTGGTAAACAATTTAATGATATCTGTCGTTATAATTTATTTAGAATTTGCTAGTAAAGTAGCGCTTAGGAAATATCCTAGAAACGTGTGTCATATATTCTGTAACAATTTAAAATTTCCCATGCACCTTGAATATATGTATACAGATCATATTAAAAGTTACTGTTAAGAATGATGTTGTAAACAATAAGTAATTAATTCCACCAAAAAATTAAAAAACTGCTTTTTTATGCATTTAAAAGTAGGCGGCACTGAGTGCTGCACGCGCCTGCTGACGCAACAACCTTAAGCGCGTCTGCCGCAGGATTAAATCACACGAACACTGAAGAAGTTTTTAGTGATTTATGCCAACATTTTCAACCATTTCGTTCCACAATACAAATTAGTGTAACACACATAGCTTGTACCCCACCCTCACACTTCAGACTTGTACAACAGACAGCTCAAAGAGAAAGCTTTACATCTAACAACATATAGCACAGGAAACACTAAACATATATCGACCTGATTGTGCTAAATCATATTGGAAACATAAAATTTCGTCAATAAAACACGAATATTTGTTTATCTTCTTATGAAGTCCATAATCATCATTGTAATTACATTAAGTGTTTATATAAGTTAAAGCTTAAATATTTAGTTAAAGTATGTGCTAGTGGATTTCTGGGATTTAAATCTTGAATCTGGAATCGGTCTTTTCATATGACCCACGATCAGTTAGTACATGTATCTCACTATAACCTGTCTTATTACAACTACTTGCCTCCAACAAAAAAATTTTAATGCATTAAAGGGGAAACGATGTTGATACAAAATGATAAAACTGGTTATGCCAACAAGATTGGGAGTATAGCAAATCAATATCAATATATTCCTCATTACATGAAATAAAACAATTTGACTATCTTACTGTCATTACTTCATTCAAGAGAGCCAACAGCTAAATTTCGCTTTACGAAGTTCTTTTCTCACTAATTTTCAAAGCAGTTTGAAAGTCTGATCTTTTACCTATTGTTAGCTCTCAAAACGTTTAGCAAATATCAAGTAACATGGAAGGTATATGGAGAAGATGTGAGATATAACAGTGATTTTATCATATTGGCATGACAGTATAACTTGTATTTCATGAAAATGTCTGTAAGCATTTTGATAAACCAAAAAAATACTGTGATCAGCCAGTGTCTGTTAATAAGCACTACACAAAAAAATTCTTGTACACTTCCTTATGTACCAGTGCTTATAAATCTGTCTTCAGTAATTGAAATATCATTGATTGGTAATGCTATATGACCAAGAGGAACCATGTTAGAACACACAGAGTTATTTGACGTGGTCTAAAGGAAATAGAGAAAAATACTTTGGACCATGGAAAAAAACTAATGTACTTAGTTAGGAGCATACAGCTCTTGCTCAGAATACTAATGAAATGTGTTGGTAACAACATTTTACAATGTCTTTTACACTCTACATTTTTCAATAATACCTACATATCCTCTATAGAGCTTTACATCATCACCAGGTATGTAAGGCTTTCACTGAAGCAAACTTCACTTTACTTTCTTCAGTATTGTTACTCAGTGCATATTCATTTTACCAAACTTAACAGTTGTCAGTTATTTATCATCTAGAATGGGTACCAGGACCTTGTTACTTCCAAATTTAACTTTCATACACAACATTTAACGCTCAGCATATACAAATTTGCAACTACAACAATTACTTCTAGCCCTTCTTCACAATAATTTTTTAATGTACAAAATGGCAGGTGCATGAAATGCAGATCCGTCTATCACCTCACAGAAGTTGTGGTGACATAAAATAGGATTCACCCCAGATTGAAAATAGTAAAAAAAAAATGGAGAGCGCAATGGAAACAGAACCCTGACAGGAAGGCTCTGAGTCTACCAGAAATTAAGAATGGTCACATCCAGCTTGGAAAGGCACCAGTCACCAAGTGGTGTACCTACCAAAGCCAGCAGACCCCCTACTTACATTTCATGTGTAAGGTTATCAATTTTATCAGTCTTATG
This sequence comes from Schistocerca gregaria, assembly GCF_023897955.1. NCBI lineage: Eukaryota > Metazoa > Arthropoda > Insecta > Orthoptera > Acrididae > Schistocerca > Schistocerca gregaria. Next base: position 305,021,664 of record NC_064927.1, read on the forward strand.
TCATTTAGTGTCCGATTCTTACAAACATTTTACATTTGTTAGTTTACATGTTACATAATAGATTACAATAGAATATGAAAAATTACTTTTCAGATATCTCAAATTACGTTACAGAATGAGACAACTAGCACTTTCTTACATGTTTTCTTGAAAACTCAAATATTTAGTTATTTATACAAAATATATTTTCCATAGATAATGCACAAAATGTCAACAACACAGAAATTTGCTTTAAAGTGCTGTTCCTTAACTATTTGTCGCTGTTATATGCAAATTCTTCTTTTATGTCTAGATAAAGTTTACTGATTGGAACATGAAAGTTCAATACATACACAAAAAATAATATTAAGCATAAATTCTATCCTAGTATATACAAGTAAATTAGATACAGAAAAAAGAAATTGCAGTTATTTAGTGAGAAATTGTGTGTTACTTTCCACACACCCTCCCAAAACAAGTTTCATTGGGTGACAACAATTGTAGATAGCAAAAAGAAGTGTTCTAATGGTCACTTCAGATTACAGCGTCTTTTCACATAAATATCAAGACCAAAAATAACATGGAAATGGTATAGGTACTAATTCATTATATTCCACAAACAAGAACTGTGTAAATGTTCAGGAATTGACTGAGACTTGTACTAAAAGATTCGGCTTTTCAAATGATTAGCTAGTTAAAACATTACTTTAAATGTTGACAAATGACACTATAAAATACTAATTACCTCTTATCCAAGAAGATAAAAAATATAACTTGAAAGGCAACGTGGTACAAGGAAAAAGCAAGTTACCACATTTAAGTTGTTAGCCCAAAAATTTATGAAAAACTGTAAATATATAGTTCTTTATGTATGGTCAAAAGTGTTTTGATTCTACAACACGTTTTTGTTGCAGCTATTACCATGTCGCTACTCAGAATGAAAATTATTACCGTTTACTCCATTATGTTCCTTCAGATGATAATTGTCACCATCATTGTGGTCGATATATTACTTCATGTTGGGATTATTACAGAGCCAATTTTGATTTCTACATCTTTCAAAATGTGTGTAAACTACTATAGCTGTATTTTACTGTTTTTCAGAACTCTCATCTTGTTGACACATACATTTCAAAAACTGGTCTATTGTCATCTGGCAAATAGGCTAGGTCCCACTATACCTCAGCTTGTAACCTTTTTGAAACATCAGTCTGGATGAGTTGATTAAAAGGTTTGCTCAAATGTACAAATTTTTGAAATTGATTTTTTCTAAACTGCTTCATGCTAAGATGACCTTCACTGTAATTAGGTCCACTGAGAAGTTCACTTTTTTTATTCTATCTTTTTTAGTCTCTGATCGACATTTATCTAAATATCCTTTCTCAAAGTCTGTATATGTTGTGCCATCAAAAAATTTCAGTTTGGTCTCAACATTACTTTCCCACATCTAAATTCGACTATTTACATTTTTTCAACAGGAGTTATTTCGTCATGCACTTTTTCGAAAGAAATTGTTTTTCTGTCTTCAGCGACCTCATCTTTGACGTTTTTTATTTTGGTGTTAAATTTAAGTTCAATTTCTTACATTTTGGGCTCAACAATGTCTAATCGACCATCCAACCCCAAATTTTTTCATTGATGTCGTTTTGTTTAGCTGTATTTTTATCCATATGAGCAAATAATGCTCCTATTTAATGGCCGAATTCTCTAAACTGATGTTTACTTTCCTGTTCATGATTTTGCTCATAAATTTTTGCAAACTGCTGCTTATTACCTTAGAGCTTTTGATTAATCACTATATCATTATATCAATGTTAGCATCATTTTTTAAAATGTACATGAATCCTCTATGTCCTTTCTCTACACTACTGCTTCATCAATGGAGTATTCCAGTTTTTGTTTCACAACACTACTTAAGTTTCCCATGTCTTATTTCAATCCATTACCTTAGACTCCGATGCAATGACTGTCATTGCTCCCATGTCTTATTTCCCTCCCTTACCTTAGACTGCTGTTCAATTACTATCATTGTTAATGATTATTCCAAGAAACACTTCACCAGAAAAAGGGAAAAATGAAGAAAATACATGCAGTACTTAACTTTGTTGTTGGATGTTGACATCGTTAATTGTTCACTTTTAGTATTTCGTAATTTTCTTCTTCTTCTGCTTGTTTTCGTACTCTTTTTGCTGCTATTGTTACTGTCTTGTCACAGTTATTCTTACTTTGTAGATTACTTGTATAAAATTTTCGCAAAGCATGTACTTTCAATCTACAATAAGAAAAATAACCGAACACAGTATTCGTACGTCACTTTCAGACAATACAGATAATGCCAACATGTTCTGTCCATCACCACCTTCTAGTTGCCAAAAGTTGACTTATTAATTTTGAAGTAAGTTACTAATTTGAGCAACACGTTACATTTTCACAGCACTTGCCACACTGAGATAGTGACAAAGTACAGTCAAAGACAGCAAGAGTAGAATTTTAATAACAATACTCATCTTTTATTCCTCTTCTTTGTTGTAAGTTGATTGCTTATAATAGATTCTTAGGTATAACTTTTTATGCTGGTATCGAGGATGTCGGAGTTCCTTCTATTAAATCATATGTTCACTGGTGGTGATTAACGCTTATACTTGCAGTCATTTCGTTTCACAATAAAAAACAGTATAACACACATAACTTGTACACCATCCTCACACTTCAGACCTGTAAAGCAGACTTCTCAAAGACAAAGATTTGCCTGTAGCAAAGAAAATACTATCATGTATCGATCCATTTGCGCAAAATAATCGTTGGAAGATAACATCTTGTAAATAAAATACAAATGATTATTAACCTTTTAAGAAGTCCATAATCACCATTGTAATTACATTAAGTGTTCATATAAGTTAATGTTTAAACAATCTTGTACAGCTATGTGGTAGTGGGTTTATGGGTTTTGAATGTACAATTTGGAATCTCACCATAACCAGTTTCATTACAACTTGCAAGCGATGGTCCATTAAATATACACTCCTGGAAATTGAAATAAGAACACCGTGAATTCATTGTCCCAGGAAGGGGAAACTTTATTGACACATTCCTGGGGTCAGATACATCACATGATCACACTGACAGAACCACAGGCACATAGACACAGGCAACAGAGCATGCACAATGTCGGCACTAGTACAGTGTATATCCACCTTTCTCAGCAATGCAGGCTGCTATTCTCCCATGGAGACGATCGTAGAGATGCTGGATGTAGTGCTGTGGAACGGCTTGCCATGCCTTTTCCACCTGGCGCCTCAGTTGGACTAGCGTTCGTGCTGGACGTGCACACCGCGTGAAACCACGCTTCATCCAGTCCCAAACATGCTCAATGGGGGACAGATCCAGAGATCTTGCTGGCCAGGGTAGTTGACATACACCTTCTAGAGCACGTTGGGTGGCACGGGATACATGCGGACGTGCATTGTCCTGTTGGAACAGCAAGTTCCATTGCCTTTCTAGGAATGGTAGAACGATGGGTTCGATGATGGTTTGGATGTACCTTGCACTATTCAGTGTCCCCTCGACGATCACCAGGGGTGTACGGCCAGTGTAGGAGATCGCTCCCAACACCATGATGCCGGTTGTTGGCCCTGTGTGCCTCGGTCGTATGCAGACATGATTGTGGAGCTCACCTGCACGGCGCCAAACACGCATACGACCATCATTGGCACCAAGGCAGAAGCGACTCTCATCGCTGAAGACGACACGTCTCCATTCGTCCCTCCATTCACATCTGTCACGACACCACTGGAGGCGGGCTGGACGATGTTGGGGCGTGAGTGGTAGACGGCCTAACGGTGTGCGGGACCGTAGCCCAGCTTCATGGAGACGGTTGCGAATGGTCCTCGCCGATACCCCAGGAGCAACAGTGTCCCAAATTTGCTGGGAAGTGGCGTGCGGTCCCCTACGGCACTGCGTAGGATCCTACGGTCTTGGCGTGCATCTGTGCTTCGCTGCGGTCCGGTCCCAGGTCGCCGGGCACGTGCACCTTCCGCCGACCACTGGCGACTACATCGATGTACGGTGGAGACCTCACGCCCCACGTGTTGAGCAATTCGGCGGTACGTCCACCCGCCCTCCCGCATGCCCACTATACGCCCTCGCTCAAAGTCCGTCAACTGCACATACGGTTTACGTCCACGCTGTCGCGGCATGCTACCAGTGTTAAAGACAGCGATGGAGCTCCGTATGCCACGGCAAACTGGCTGACACTGACGGCGGCGGTGCACAAATGCTGCGCAGCTAGCGTCATTCGACGGCCAACACCGCGGTTCCTGGTGTGTGCGCTGTGCCGTGCGTGTGATCATTGCTTGTACAGCCCTCTCGCAGTGTTCGGAGCAAGTATGGTGGGTCTGACACACCGGTGTAAATGTGTTCTTTTTTCCATTTCCAGAAGTGTATGTAAGTAGCATTACCTTTGGGAAAAATTAAAAGTACTGTACACACACACACACACAAACACACACACGCACACACACACACAAACACACACACACACACACACACACACACACACACACACACACATATATATATATATATATATGTGTGTGTGTGTGTGTGTGTGTGTGTGTGTGTTTGTGTGTGTGCGTGTGTGTGTTTGTGTGTGTACAGTACTTATATATATATATATATATATATATATATATATATATATATATATATATATATATATATATGTGTGTGTGTGTGTGTGTGTGTCTGTGTGTTTGTTTTTATTGAATAGAATTTGGTTTGTACGTTGTTCACAAATAGGACCATCTTGTCAGCTTTTCATTGTAATTGAGGCCATATAGGCATGGGCTTTTCCAAATGTACTTCTGACCATAATTGATTGATAGCTGTGTCCAAAATTTTTGTTGATCATACCACTTAGGTGCTTGTGGATATCTTTCTGTAGTTACTTTCATCCATCAAAAATGTTTCTTTACACCTATTCTACAAGTGAAAAAACTAATTTCTTTTAATGTAGCTTTGTAAGTTTTTTAATGTAAAGAAATATTTTATAAAAATTTTCATCCCCTATTGCACTCCCTGTTTTAATTTCATATGCTAACTGTCATTGATGTTGCCTTAAAAATTCATTAGCTATTTTTTAGTAATCATTTATTTTCTAAACATTTCACCTACTATTTTACCTCCTTAGTGGTTTAATCTCCAAAAATGCTAAAACACGAATTTTTTATTTTCTGACTGAGAAAGCAAATACCAGTTTTCGTAGTTCTGGCTTCGAATTCCCCTTAATAGCGACGTACTTTCGAAAAGCTTTTCATCCCTTGTTTCATCCGCTGAGGAGTTGGATATCTGACAATCTCTTCTTCAACTGTGTCTGTAGTATAAATATACAAACCCTCTCCAAATTTTAATTTCTTATTTTTAGTGATTTGGGCTGGGCGATGACAAGACAGTGCATCACTCTGACCCTATCTCAACGCCTTAGTTTGAATATCCAAAAACAGTGAGAGACAAATTCTTTCATTTCTGATCGGGAATGAAAACACCAGTTCTGAAGATTTAGCTTTAAAAACGCATTCACAATGAAATATTTTCATAAATCGTTTCCCTCCTTATTTCACCCCCGTAGGGGTTGGATTCCCAGAAACAAGGACTCTTGTATGCTTTATTTCTAACTGAGTACCCAAATTTAAGTTCTCACAGAATTAGGTTTAAAAATGTTGTTTGGATTATATGGGAATTTCGAAGAAACCTTTCTTAAATGAATTCCTGTTCACAATTTCACAGTTTTCAATTCAGAGTCAACAGTATTTTAATTTTATATATGTGACTCTCCCACCTCTCGCTCTTGTCATAAAGGAAAATGTGACAGTTGAGGAAAGCATTTTATCTGTCCATGTAAAATAATTCACAAAGAAAATTGATGTACCTCTACAAGTTCCACAATGGGAGAGCGAGCGTTAAGGGCATTCCGCTGGTGGTGCATCATAGCGTATATAAGACGGAGTTATGGCGTACTGTCAAAGAACAATGGGAGTTTAATCAGAGCAACCAAAAGTGGTGATTAGTTTAGGTACTCTCCTGAGGAAAGATGATTCGATAATCCGCATCAACAGACTTGTAATAGCATGGAATGTTGATGCGTCTATACAAATAAAAAATGTGTCCTCCGTCTTTCATTATAAAAGGCTTGGAAATGACAGTGTGTTAACAAACATTAAAGCTATTGTTTGTCATTATTAACAACTTTTGGGTGTCATACATAACACAAACGGTACCAAAATCCGTTACGAAGAAGAGCAAAAACTCCTAGAAGGAGATAAACATGGAGACAACATCACTTAAAGTGTCTCACAGACTTCGGATCCCTGTCTTTGCATATTGAATGACGGATTTCATGGTACACATCGACTTTAGCTGCCGGATCTGGTAGACGACAGAAGTGACGTATTGAAGCAATGTGACAGAATTTAACAAACGAAATGCTAATGGAAGAGTTGCAGTGACTAATATGAACACCTCTTTAATTAAGAAATAGCGAATTGTAATCAGTTCTGTACAAGAAACAGGATAATACTAACAATTAAAGAGTAAAGCGGCGTATGAAAGAAGTCAGTGAATAAGCACAGTGGTCCTACTTTTTGGTAGTATATGTCAGTGAAAGTAAACACGAATCGATACAAATATGTAGTTTTCAGGATCTCGAGTACCTGAGTTCAGAGATCTAATCCCGAAAATAAACGAATTAAACGCATGTGCGCACACCAATGTAGATGGGGATTTTATTTAAAAGCTCTCATTTTAAATAAGTTTCTTGTCACTTGATCCACTGATTCAGTGTCAGCAGCAGAAGAGCGGCTATCGTGGGAAAGAATAGTCGATTTCTTCACAAGTATTTGTTTTCGGATACACTAAGAATGGAAATGGAAGACGATGTATCTCTGTTTGTGCATAAATGATGTGTATCGAAGAAATTAGGAGTGTGTCCTAATCCAACAGCATTTTGCTACTCACCGCATCAGCGAAAAAAAGCGAGACGAGCTAGAAAATAAACTGTTAATTGAGAACGTTCTACTTCCATACTAGGAAACTGACTGAGTCCAGTTACCAATAAGAAAAGTTTTACAAGTTGATTCTGGCAAAAACAGCAACTAGTCACTGATAGTACTATTATTTATTTACAAAAATATTGAACATAATGATTTCCAGCCGACACGTTCGTCTTCAGCCGTACGTTTCCGTTTGTTGCACATTTGTTGTTCTTCACATCTGTTAGTGCTTGCTTTAATGTAAACAAGAAACAATTGTAATATAAAAATGAACAGCCGTCTGAAGATGAATCTTTCGGTTTGAAACAGGTAACGGCACTATTTGTGGAAATAAATAGCATTATTGACAGGGATTAGTCGCTTGTTTCATCTTTCCAAAATTCGAGTGGTATTTTATACACAGCCTCACAAATGTCACTTTTCTATAAAATAGTAGGAAGTATGACTTTGTTCCAAGTACTAGTAATACTGAGGCACTATTTTTTATCTGTGATAATATCTGTTCAGAAATCTACATGCGTTTTGTAACTAGTAGAACAGTTCCAACTAACAGCACTGGAATTCCAGAGGTAAGTACAGCTAAGCACGTTTACGAAGGCATCTTCTCCATGATATTGCACCTAAATCAGGCTGAAGAAAATGAACAGAGCACCGAGACCACAAAACAATGGATCCGCGTTTCTCTTTTAATGACACTTAGAACGTTTCCCATTTCCGTTCTTCATATGGTTGTAAGACCTATTGTTCTAGTAGAAAGAAAGTTTCTACAAACGTATATGGAGATCTAAGTACATGTTGAGAATCGGATATTCTGTTATAATAGAACAAGAAAATACTTTTGCTCTCCATTCAGTGAACGACAAACTCTTGGGAACACTTCGAGCTGCCTTCGGATTTAGTTGCCTTACGCATCGCGCATTTTCAATGGCTGCCGAATGCATCGCTTACGAAAAACATGTCCAAAGCCGGGAGTGTAAGGTATACGTCAGGTAACTGCTTATGATGAATGGAAGTCGAAACAGCTTGATTTATACCATCTTCAGTTCTATTTCTCGCACACGAAGGTTTTCGATCATCTACTGCTCGTCGAAAAAATTACGATCGTCCGAACTTCGCTGTTTCTACAGCGATTCCTTCTGTTTGTTGCAGATGACACCTTGTCTGCAAATACCTGGAACAACTTGCCTAAAATATAATGTCGAATATTGTATCTAAGAAGGGAAATAACCAAACGCGTCAATGTCAGATGTAGATTATTGGTGAATTTTAATCACTCATAACTTACAATCCGAGTGGATACAGTTTCATGCACGCTGGTTCCTTCGTCAGTCTCCTTTGCCGTAGTAAAACAGGAAGACAAATGACACGAAACAACTTTTGGAAAGATACATATTTTAAAAGTTATCATCGTCTTCCTTATAAGGCTTTTCCCCAATACCACATAGCTTACTTGAAGAGGTAGATAACGATTATCATAAAAATGTCGCTGCCTAATTATCACCAAAATACGCAACAAGAAGGAAGGTGATCAACTTGCCGAAAGTAGACTGCTATCACGGTGACCTTCCTGTTTTTACGCGTGCTCTTCCGCGTCCAAAATTACTGGTGAAGAATGATATATAAAGGAAGAAGTCCACGATTACTCTCAGTTTTCCGCCATGGAGAAAACATTCCTTTCCGTACTCGTTGTCGCTGTGTGTCTAGGTAAGTCACCTTTTCCAAAGGTATAGGGAAATACTCGGCTGTCATAAACATTTACTTTCCTCTGTGTACTGGTTGTGTGTAATGGACTATCTAATCCAAGTGTAAATTAAACAGAAAGCATGGATACTTGTACGTAAGAACAAAATATTGTTGACTGAGGAACAGATCGTGAACAAATGAAGTGTTTGGTAGTGGCGAACGGAATAGGCTGGCCCTTTTCTCCAGATTTTTTTTTCCAATTGCATTTCAAAATTTTCGTTTGATATTTGTATGTGGAAGCTTTAGTACACTGTTTCAGCAGCTTTGCAGCTAACCATTTGTGGCGTCTCCCTGATTGTCTAATCACATAAAAAATATTTAGTACAGTAATAGCACCTAACCAAATTACGCCAACAATGTAGTAAAATGGCCCAGTAGTTTGGGCAAGTTGACGCACCTAATTTTATTACTTAATTGGTTATCTAACTGAACATATGTCGACTTTAATACTAAGACCTAATTTTAATAAGAATTATTACAGCTTTTCACAAAAACTAAAACCATAAATTATATTATAATTGTTATAACAACAGTTTGACAGAGTAGTACGCCCAGAACTTTTATCAGTCTTTGTCTGAATGACCGATAGGATCTTCACGTTCTTGAAAAGGAAAAAGTTCTTTCTGGTCATTTTAAATGGGTGTGCCCACCGCTCACAACTTGGCCACTGACAAGGGAAGGCGTCAGTCACGGCCAACCGATTTGGCTCAGATTTGGCATGTCGTTTATGTACAACTTAAAACGAAGGAATCTAAGATATTTTGGATCAACATCCCCGCGTTTTAGAAAAAATCACCCCTAAAGGTTATGACACGCAATGGACTCAAAATTTGCGGAATCGATAGATAATTTTAAATACAGCTATTTTCATCATTAGTTATGGGGTCAAAAACGCATACTATTCCAGCAATCGAGGTAAGAAACTTTTACAACTGCCGCTTCTATACCCATATGGTAAACGCATTTCGCCGATAGCTCAATGGCCAAGATTTTGCCGGCACGGTAACTCAGCGTGTTCGTGCAGAGGGCTGCGTGCTCTCTGTAATACAAAAATTAATAAAATAAACTGAGTCAAGTAATCAACGATCAACTTGAACGGATGTCTTGTGACGTCCGCCCAGACCAAGCGCAACGAATTTTATAGAACAAACTGAAAAAAAACGGTAACTGGCTGTTAAAAAACCTGGCGATAGAGATAACCATCACACAGCTGGCACAAAGGTGTGCAGTTTGGAGGTATTACTTTTACTGTGCACGTCGGTTGACCCTCACCATCTTTAAACAATGTGTCATATATTGTAGTATTAATTTATCCACTCCAGGAATCCAATATTAGACAAAACTCGTTATCAGAAACGTATGGTTTTAAAACATTCTCAAGAATTGTTCTGTAAATAGCATTCATCAGTTTCCCGGATTTGGAGCAGGTAATGTAAACATTTTTCAACGAGTCCATTAAACGATTGACCTCTTCTATAACCCGAGGACCAAATGAAACATTCGTTTCTTGTAAAGACCGGAAAACCTTGGGAAACACTTTTCCAGAGGCTGCGATGGAATATTGCGCCGTGTACGAATGTGTTAGTTTGTTTTTACTACCAACTGCGACAAGAGTTCGTTTTTCTCCATTATGCGATAACGTGCGTTGAATGTTCACCCGATACTCGCATCCTGTTTGATCGGTGTTGATCACATAATCACGCTTAAAACCGGTTATAAGTGACGCCGTTTTCGTTTAGAAAAGAGCCGCCACTTTCTATGCATCGTCTATATGTTGTACCAACTTATGAGAGACGTATTTAGTGACGTGCCGTCGACGAATTGTATTCTTCGATTTGAAATTTTTTGCCCAAGATAAAGATGTAGCAAACGTAAAATCCTTGTTGGCCGTATATTGGGACGCTGTACCTGAAGCTCACTCCTGAAGTATTCTCGTTGTTACAATCTCGTTACGAACACGAGATTTGACAAAATGGTCGTATGTAAACTTATTTATCGCCTGTTATTTGTCGTATCTTGTCCCTCATTTAACGAAATCACTTTCTCATAATTTCAAGTGCTTCTTCCTTTTCAAGGCTGTTGTTGCTCCACTCTTTTGCAGTGCTTGTAAGATCCAATTTGGATGCTTCCTGGCTACCGCTGGCGCCTTTAATTTTACTTCAAGGAGTGTAGCGCCGTAATTCAATAGTTTTGTTACCGGTTCGTAATACTCATCGGGAACAGATGTAGCCCATTTTCCAAGTGACGTGGAGATTTCCAAAGTGTTATGTCCATTTTGCGATTCACTCGTTGGGATACCTTCCACTGAATCACCTTCTGCTTCGTCTCCATGGTATAGTACTTCAGTATCAACAAAAGTCATTTCGTCCGTCAGCTGCATAAATCGCTCGACGATAGCCGCTCCTATCAATCTGGAATGCCGAGTGACAGAACTGTATGCTTCCTGTAGTGCATTGATATTGCATCTGTCTTGCAACACTTTTGCAAAACAAAACACAGCGTCGGTAACTTCCCGTCTGTGACAGGCTCCCAACTATATATTACAGCATTAGTCGAAGGGTGTACATCCTCCATTATCCAGTTTATGCACATCAAAGATATGACACAACAAACAATAACTAGTTACTACGGCATGAACAGACGAGCTAATTCAAATGGCACTGAGCACTATGGGACTTAACACCTGTGGTCACATCAGTCCCCTAGAACTTAGAACTACTTAAACCTAACTAATCTAAGAACATCACACACATCCATGCCCGAGGCAGGATTCGAACCTGCGACCGTAGCGGTCTCGCGGAGACGAGCTAATTACTACAAACTTCGTACAGTACTCGTCATATATTACTTATGGAAGAACACTGCATTCATTCACAAAACGTATTGCCTCGGTGTATTAACGATGGAAATATCACTACATGTACCTGCGAGGTTCGCGGCAGCCAAATGACGGAATACAGCTCTGCCTGATTGACTTCTATAAGGCTGGTGCTGGACGCCTTCACTCTTCACAGGTTCACAACTATGATGTGACGAAGAGGCAACCGGGACAACTTAAGTCTCCCCACGTGCATTCTGTCCCGTGCAGCGCTGTAAACAAGCGTCGCTCGGTTGGCCATCTTTGATCCTTCGTGAGGAATTCGCAGCACTCTTACTCAGAGCTGTTATCATGTGACAAGGCTTAAAGGTTAATAAAACTCACGTTAAAGTTAATAAACTCACGGCGTTTTGGAAATTAGTTTGCCTACCTTATTATCATCGTTCCTTATTGAGTTACCTTATCAACCCTCCTATCCCCATCAATTGAGATATGGAAAAATACGAGTACAATCGAAAAGAATAACATCCGCTAAGATCCTTCGAGGTTCGAACCCGGGTTTTCCGAATCTCAGCCAGTTACCTTTTTTTTCTCCTTTTGTTCGCTTTCTTTCGTTGTATCTGCTCGGGGCGGACGTCGTAAGACACCCATTTAAGTTCGTTGTTGAACGGTTAACTCTGTGCATTACAGAGGGCAGCTAACCCTCTAACCGAAAACGCTAAGCTACAGTGCTAGGAAGGAAATTAGTTTGCCCACCTTATTATTATCATTCCTTATTGAGTTACTTGCCTTATTAACCCCCATATCCCCATCAATTGAGATATGGAAAAATACGAGTACGAACGAAAGGAATAACATCGGCTAAGATTCTTCGAGGTTCGAACCCGGGTTTTTCGATTCGCAGGCAGTTACCTCGGCCGTTGCGCTATCGGCGCTGTCGGCGAAAAGCTTTTACCATTTGGCTACAGACGTGGCAGTTGTAAAACTTTCTTTCCTCGATTTCTGGAAAAGTTTGCGTTTGCGAACCCCATACTTGATGATGAAAAATGCTCTATTTACAATTATATATCGATCCCTCCAATTTTGAGTGGCTTGTTCGTCATAACCTTTAGGGATGATTTTCTCAAAATTCCGTGGGTGTTGACGCAAAATATCTTAGAGTCCTTCGTTTTAGGTTGTACACAAGCGACCTGCCAAATTTGAGCCGAATCGGTTAGCAGTGTCAGAGGCCTTCCCCTTGTGAGTCCTTTCATCAACTGAATTGCTGTGACAGAATAGTTTAAGACAACCGAGGCACAGGACATCCTCATCTTCATCATCTTCATCGTCATGAACCTTCTTAGGAATGCCTACTTCCTTAATGTTTTTATCTGAGGAGCTTTATCATGTAATTTAGCTTGACAGTTGTCACTTTTCAGGTAACAGGTTTTTGAGCAGAACACCAGTATTTCCCTCTACAGTGGTTTCTTTTCTCTCCGTGGAGGCTTGTTTTTCCCATTGTAACGCATCTTTCACTGGAGTGTCTGTCAGCGTAGCAGAATTCTATGTGCGTAGCTTTCTGGTTTTTCCTTGTTTGTCATTTCTCAAATGACTGGATTTCTTCAGGCGTTGGATAATACGGTTCGTCAGCTGAAGTGATGTTGAGCTTAAGAGGCGTTGTTTTGACAGCACAGCGCTACCATTGTGTTCCTGAGCAATTGAAGGACCAACTTCAGCCATTCAGCCAAACCCATCAGGCATCTATGAAAATCAAAAAGTAAAATATAAATAAAATTTAAAATCTCATACACGTTACTCATTAAAAATCAACGCAACTTATAATTGACTCACGTACAAAATTTCATTAGATCTGTCTTAGACTCAAATTACGAATGTATCTATTAAATAAAAGTACTTCTTACATAAAGACAGCGAGGATGGTAGGCCATGTGGACCGATGTTTCCCCACTATTTAAATGGGTTATTGTGCCCCGCTGCCATATTGGAATCATTTTAGTTCGTTTACGAAAACGTTTTAAACGCCTATCACTGTAATCCTTGAACTATGGACTTTTATCGTCGTACTTACTTGTTTAACAAGAGTTTTATCCCCAAGCACACAACAAAATATCTTCAATAAGCAAAATTTACTTTCACTAAAAGGAAAACTTAAAATCGTTTCCCACCCTCTCTTGAGAGTTTAATTACTCTAACGTATTTGTTTAAAGACCACTGTATTATTCGTAGTAACGTCCTTGGCCGGTGGCGCAACCTAACCATATAATACCAGTTGGATATTGTGCCACTTATGAAAGTGTTCCCGATCTCCCCTGTTAAGTTTCGACGTTAGAGTCATCTGCACAAGTTGATCACCTACAGCTCTACAGTTTTAACGGGAAATGCAGGTCTTTTATCCAAATTTCTAACAATATCTTCACTTTTACATTCTGGTGGCAGATGCGTGTATACTTGGGTCAGAGTTTTCTTGTTCTTTCGCTTCATTTAAAATTAATTACTTTCGGCGACACAATACAACTTGACATTGCGTCAAGGTGGGAAGTATGCAGTACATGAAAGTGAAAACTTAGCAGAAATCTTGGAAAACAAGGTATTTCAGTAGAAAGTAGATTATAATTGTTGTCTGAAGCTAAGGCTTCTGCGTGTATTAATCTTGTCTGTAGTACACGACAATGTATTACCTTACAGCAATTACAGTATTCAGCAACTGTCTTCTGCCAATGTAACTATCACTAATTAAGCTACCAATGATCATCCGTAGTATCTGAAATTAAAGTAAATCTCACCTCGAGTATCTGTTTGTGTTTCGGACACTATCTGTATGAGGTAATTCATTCTACAGTAAATGTACTGAAGTCTGACAGCACAGCAAAAGCTAGCGTTTCTGTTGGCTCACTCTGAAAGTGGCCGAAAGGTATACGATGGAAATATCAGGACAAGAAATACATTTTATGTGTCTGCACGCCCCAAATTTAATGTATCATTCGCTGTGCTGCGATAACATGAATGCGTACATTAGTTTATCTTACTCCACTCTCTAATAACTATATTGTTAATATGGCTGTAGTCACTGCAATCTAATAGTACCATACGTATCAGTAGGAACTGCACGGAAAATGACTCGGATGATGTGGAGAGCACTGAAACAATAACGATTTATCATAATGAAACAGCAAGATTTCCTTTTTGCTTAATTTTTTTCTCTTAACGACAAGGACTCATTACTGTGGTATACAGTAAATTATATCTCCCTGATTTCCTCACATTATAAGAAATATGTTGCTTTCTTTTTCTTTTTGCAGGCGTTTGCTCAGCGCAGGTGTCATGTCCTGATCGATGCTTGGAACTATCGAATCAGATACGTCGTCCTAATTTTTCTTTAGGTTTGTATATTAGGACTGTATTTACTGAAAACTGGTTGATCATTACAGCAATAGTCTATAGCAATGTAGTTTGAAATTTTTTCATGAAGTCTCTTAGTTAAATTTTGGTCGGTCGCTTTCATACGAATACGAGGTCGTTGCTTCACACAACACGTCTTTTAAGTAATATAATTCACCTGTGTGTATTGAACAGCATGAAGTAAATTTACAATCCTTAGAATGTAAGCTAACTACCTGACATATTAATTAACCAGATTATTAATGCTGCTGAAAGGAGACGAAACAATAATCTCCTACATCTAAAAGGAAGCACTGGGAGTGAACATGTTTGTGTTAAGAAGTGTCTGAGACAGTGTTGTAGTTTATCACAGCTGTTGTTAACTAGTTCGTGGGAAAAACCACGAAGGACCTGAAAGAATCTTTAGGAGAAGTAATACACGTTCAAGCCGAAAAGATACCAATATTAATTTCCCCCTAGTGTTATAGCCCTTCTGGCTGCAGGTAAGGAAGACCCAAAAGTCCTGCTAACATGATAGGGGTGCACACTTAGTCAGCAAAAGGGTTTAGGGATAAACAAAACAAAAGTGAATCTGATGAACGATGGTTGAGTGGAGAATAACTATTCCTTTCACATCAAATTAGGAACGACATAGTGGTGCATAATTGCAAGAAAGCTCCTGTGTAGCAAGTAAGGTAGCAAAGAGCAGCCAAAGAAACTAATACATTAAATGAACCTTAGCACAAACTGAGAAAGCTTTCTTCAATAACATATCTGCACTTGCATTAAACATTGATTTAAGAGAGAAGAAGAAATTCCTGAAAGCACATATATGAAGCACAGCACTTAATTGTAACTCAAACACCGGTTCAATGGGAATCTGGAGTCGAAGAAACCTGAAATATTTGAAATCTCATGTTATCAGCGATGGTTAGTAATGTAGTGGGGAGTCATAGTACAAGCTGAAGAAATACTGAAAGTAATAAGTGATAAAGAGGGCTACGGATCTTTTGAGATGAATGAACAGATTTTTTTAGATACCTTCTATTTCATCCATGACCAGTTAACTAGGCACCAAAAGGGTTTGTAGAAGGCAAAAAGTAGCAGAGAGAGAGACAAAGGTTAGAATATGCAAAATCGGATTCTGGAAGGAGAGCAAGGTAGTCACACTGATATGAAACGTTTAGTAAGATAAAATAAGGAGAGACGGACACCAAAGAACGAGTCGAAAGACTGAGGACAGAAAGATAAGTAGTGTTCATATATTTCAATAAGTAAACGAACACTAAGACATGGGATGAATGTACTAGTTATTCAGTCTTCTAACGTGGCCATCACCCCCCCCCCCCTCAACCCGCCTCCATGAACCATGGACCTTGCCATTGGTGGCGATGCTTCCGTACTTCAGCGATACAGATAGCCTTACAGTAGGTGCAACCACAACGGAGGGGTATCTGTTGAGAGGCCACACAAACGTGTGGTTTCTGAAGAGGGGCAGCAGCCTTTTCAGTAGTTGGAGGGGCAAGAGTCTGTAACATTAACCAAAACGGCCTTGCTGTTGTGGTACTGCGAACGGCTGAAAGCGAGGGCAAACTACGTCCGTAATTTTTCCCGAGGGCATGCAGCTTTACTGTATGGTTAAATGATGATGGCGTCCTCTTGGGTAAAACATTCCGGAAGTAAAATAGTCCCCCACTCGGATCTCCGGGCGGGGACTACTAAAGAGGACGTCGCTATCAGGAGAAAGAAAACTGGCGTTCTATGGATCGGAGCGTGGAATGTCAGATCCCTTAATGGGGCTGGTATGTTAGAAAATTTAAAAAGGGATATGGATAGGTTAAAGCTAGATATAGTGGGAATTACTGAAGTTCGGTGGCAGGAGGACAAGACTTCTGGTCAGGCGAATACAGGTTTATAAATACAAAATGAAATAGGGGTAATGCAGGAGAAAAGTTCAATAATGAATAAAAAATAGGAGTTCAGATAAAATATTACATACACCATAGTGAGCATATTATAGTGGCCAAGATAGACACGAAGCCCATGCCTACTACAATAGTACAAGTTTAAATGCCAACTAGCTCTGCAGATGAAAAAGAAATTTATGAAATGTACGATGAGATAAGAGAAATTATTGAGTTAGTGAAGGGAGACGAAAATTTAATAGTCGTGGGTGAATGGAATTCATCAGTAGGAAGAAGGAGAGAAGGAAACATAGTAGGTGAATATTGTTTGGGACCAAGAACTGAAAGAGGAAGACGTCTGTTCGAATTTTGCACAGAGCATAACTTAATCATAGCTAACACCTGGTTCAAGAATCATAAAAGAAGGTTATATACTTGGAAGAATCCTGGAGATACTAAAAGGTATCAGATAGATTATATAATGGAAAGACAGAGGTTTAGGAACCAGGTTTTAAATTGTAGGACATTTCCAGAGGCAGAAGCGGATTCTGACCACAATCTATTGGTTATGAACTGTAGATTGAAACGGAAGAAATTGCAAAAAGCTGGGAATTTAATGAGATGGGACCTGCATAAACTGACTAAACAGAGATTGTACAGAGTTTCAGGGACAGCATAAGAGAACAACTGACAGGAATGGGGGAAAGAAATACAGTAGAAGACGAATGGGTAGCTCTGAGGGATGCCGTAATAAAGGCAGCAGAGGATCAAATAGTTAAAAAGACGGGGGCTTGTAGAAATCCTTTGGTAACAGAAGAAACTTTGAATTTAATTAATGAAAGGAGAAAATATAAAAATGCAGTAAATGAAGCAGGTAAAAAGAAATACAAACGACTCAAAAATGAGATCGACAGGAAGTGCAAAATGGCTAAGCAGGCATGGCTAGAGGACAAATGTAAGTATGTAGAGGCTTATCTAACTAGGGGTAAGATAGATACAGCCTACAGGAAAATTAAAGAGACCTTTGGAGGAAAGAGAGCCACTTGTATGAATATCAAGAGCTCTGATGGAAACCCAGTTCTAAGCAAAGAAGGGTAAGCAGAAAGGTCGAAGGAGTATATAGAGGGTCTATACAAGGACGATGTACTTGAGGACAATATTATGGAAATGGAAGAGAATGTGGATGAAGATGAAATGGGAGATATGACATTGCGTGAAGAGTTTGACAGAGCACTGAAAGACCTGAGTCGAAACAAGGCCCCGGGAGTAGACATCATTCCATTAGAACTACTGACGGCCTTGGGAGAGCCAGTCCTGAGAAAAATCTACCACCTGGTGAGCAAGATGTATGAGACAGGCGAAATACCCTCAGACTTCAAGAAGTATATAATAATTACAATCTCAAAGAAAGTATGTGTTGACAGATGTGAAAATTACCGAATTATCAGTTTAATAAGTCACAGTTGCAAAATACTAACACGAATTATTTACAGACGACTGGGAAAAATGGTAGAAGCCGACCTCGGGGAAGATCAGTTTGGATTCCGTAGAAATGTTGGAATACGTCAGGCAATACTGACCTTACGACGTATCTTAGAAGAAAGATTAAGGAAAGGCAATACTACGTTACTAGCATTTGTTGACTTAGATAAAGCTTTTGACAATGTTGACTGGAATTTTCTCTTTCAAATTCTAAAGGTGGCAGGGGTAAAATACAAGAAGCGAAAGGCTGTTTACTATTTCTACAGAAACCAGATGGCACTTATAAGAGTCGAGGGGATGAAAGAGAAGCAGTGGTTGGGAAGCGAGTAAGACAGGGTTGTAGCCTCTCTCCGATGTTATTCAATCTGTATATTGATCAAGCAGTAAAGGAAAGAAAAGAAAAATTCGGCAGTAGGTATTAAAACCAATGGAGAAGAAATAAAAACTCTGAGGTTTGCCGATGGCATTGTAATTCTGTCAGAGACATCAAAGGACTTGGAAGAGCAGTTAAATGGAATGGACAGTGTCTTGAAAGGAGGATATAAGATGAACATCAACAAAAGCAAAACGAGGATAATGGAATGTAGTCGAATTAAGTCGGGTGTTGCTGAAGAAATTAGATTAGGAAATGTGACACTTAAAGTAGTAAATGAGTTTTGCTATTTGGGGAGCAAAATAACTGATGATGTCGAAGTAGAGAGGGTATAAAATGTAGACTGGCAATGGCAAGGAATTTGTTAACATCGAGTGTAGATTTACGTGTCAGGCAGTCGTTTCTTAAAGTATTTGTATGGAGTGTAGCCATGTATGGAAGTGAATCAGGGACGATAAGTAGTTTGGACAAGAAGAGAATAGAAGCTTTCGAAATGTGGTGCTACAGAAGAATGTTGAAGATAAGGTGGGTAGATCAAGTAACTAATGAGGAGGTATTGAATAGAATTGGGGAGAAGAGAAGTTTGTAGCACAACTTGACTAGAAGAAGGGATCGGTTGGTAGGACATGTTCTGAGGCATCAAGGGATTACAAATTTAGCATTGGAGGGCAGCGTGGAGGGTAAAAATCGTTGAGGGAGACCATGAGATGAATACACTAAGCAGATTCAGAAGGATGCAGGCAGCAGTAGGTACTGGAAGGTGAAGCAGCTTGCACAGGATAGATGAACATGGAGAGCTGCATCAAACCAGTCTCAGGACTGAAGACCACAGCAACAACAACGTGGCCATGACTATCTTAAACGTGTGTCTGTGTCGCAACGTTTGACGACAAGCTTGAAAATTATTCCAATGATTGATGTTTTATGGGATTTCGTCTTCCACGATGATAGACTGCTAACACCTAGCAAAGTGCTTAGCAGCATTCATTCGTAGAACGTCCTATATGTTTTCATACTTTAACGTGAAAAACGAATTGTCTCACACATTACAGTCACTAACGCTGTATTGGTGGTACAATAAATTAGGGGAAAAGGATGTTTTTCAGTGGAGAACTATTAATATATTTGCTTAGGTGTTTACAGATCCTAGGCCACACCAATAAAAAAATTTCGTTCTGTTTGGTAGGTGATCTCATCAGATACCTTACCTTTGCTTGTTGGCGATGCAGTAACTACCAGGTAAGCTTTTTCTACATACATTGTAAATGAATAGTATAATAATGTTCCTTACTAAAATACTAGTGTTTCACTGACTGCATCTGCCACAATATATTAGAATGGCAACTAACGTTTTGCTATGCAATAGACATCAACTGCAACCACAACAGCGGAATCAACAACAGCATCTACTGAGTCGTCTTCAGATACAGAGGCCACAACGTCCGAGGGCAGTGGGTCGGCACGCATCAACGCACGACCACACCTACACAGTGCTAGCGTGCGGCCTTCACTTTCCAGGGCAGGGTCTCGCATCAATGCACGTCGGCACCTATCCAGCGCCAGTGTGCGACCTTTACTCTACGCTTGAGGTTACAGTCGCCAAAACATCTAAGACAATCCCTGAAGATAGTTTCTGTGGCATATCATTATTACTTACTTGATTCTTATTATAACTGCACCATATGTAAAAAGTCAGTTCTAGAAATTTATTAATATTTAGCGTTGCAAAACGAAACAGAATAAAAAACCTTTTTACATGCACATATCCCATGCACGTTCCCTCACTCTAGAATCTTTAGGAACGGATATTAAATATTTTATGCGCCATAAGTAGGTAAAAACTAGGATAGGATTCCGGAGATAGGATACTAGGTGCATAACTTCGTAGCATTTTTGTTTTGAATGGTAGTTAGCAGAGAAAATGATGAGAGATCCCTGAAGTTGGGGGACAAAGTCTTTGAAAAGGTGAAAACTTTAAATATCTTGGTTCTATACTCAATGAAAGGAACGACATAGACCAGGAAATTACCGCACAAATACAAGCAGGAAATAGGTCAAGATTTGCTCTGGGAAAGCTATTAAAGTCCCGGCTTCTATCGAGATCTTCAAAGTCCAAGATTTATAAGACAATAATACAAACTTTGGTCTTACCGTCTCTAATGACCTTGTTGTCGACGGGACGTTAAACAACACTAACCTAACCCTTAGTCTTATATGGAGCAGAGACCTCGACCATCACCCAAAAGATGGTGAAACGACCCCTTTGAAAAATTTATGAATGTTTGTGCTGATAAACCTCTTACATTATTTGCTTTACAAACAGCTGAGCAAAACTGAACGTACTCACACATTTCGCTCTTTCTATATTATGATCAACACTACACTGCCAAACAATATTTTTAGCGCAACGCAGTCTGACTTCCAATAATCCCTACAAGAGAATGGCCCTGACTAACATTAACCTATACGTTTCACGAATCACTTACCTCACAAAAATCTTCGTTACTCGAACTACTGCAATACAGCGAGCGCCACTACTGCCAGCTAAATAAAAGATTCAAACTCCTGAAGGCACTAACTACTGATAGGCATAGTTAGAAAATGAAAGATTTGCATAGAGAACAAACAATGTATTTACCTTGATAGTGTTCAAAAGTCATTATATACACTCCTGGAAATGGAAAAAAGAACACATTGACACCGGTGTGTCAGACCCAACATACTTCTTCCGGACACTGCGAGAGGGCTGTACAAGCAATGATCACACGCACGGCACAGCGCACACACCAGGAACCGCGGTGTTGGCCGTCGAATGGCGCTAGCTGCGCAGCATTTGTGCACCGCCGCCGTCAGTGTCAGCCAGTTTGCCGTTGCATATGGAGCTTCATCGCAGTCTTTAACACTGGTTGCATGCCGCGACAGCGTGGACGTGAACCGTATGTGCAGTTGACGGACTTTGAGCGAGGGCGTGTAGTGGGCATGCGGGAGGCCGGGTGGACGTACCGCCGAATTGCTCAACACGTGGGGCGTAAGGTCTCCACAGTACATCGATGTTGTCGCCAGTGGTCGGCGGAAGGTGCACGTGCCCGTCCACCTGGGACCGGACCGCAGCGACGCACAGATGCTCGCCAAGACCGTAGGATCCTACGCAGTGCCGTAGGGAACCGCACGCCATTTCCCTGCAAATTAGGGACACTGTTGCTCCTGGGGTATCGGCGAGGACCATTCGCAACCGTCTCCATGAAGCTGGGCTACGGTCCCGCACACCGTTAGGCCGTCTTCCGCTCACGCCCCAACATCGTGCAGCCCGCCTCCAGTGGTGTCGCGACAGGTGTGAATGGAGTGACGAATGGAGACCTGTCGTCTTCAGCGATGGGAGTCGCTTCTGCCTTGGTGCCAATGATGGTCGTATGCGTGTTTGGCACCGTGAAGGTCTGCGCCACAATCAGGACTGCATACGACCGAGCCACACAGGGCCAACACCCGGCATCATGGTGTGGGGAGCGATCTCCTACACTGGCCGTACACCTCTGGTGAAGGTCGAGGGGACAGTGAATAGTGCACGGTACATCCAAACCGTCATCGAACCCATCGTTCTACCATTCCTAGACCGTCAGGGGAACTTGCTGTTCCAACAGGAGAATGCACGTCCGCATGTATCCCGTGCCACCCAACGTGCTCTAGAAGGTGTAAGTCAACTACCCTGGCCAGCAAGATCTCCGGATCTGTCCCCCATTGAACATGTTTGGGACTGGATGAAGCGTCGTCTCACGCGGTCTGCACGTCCAGCACGAACGCTGGTCCAACTGAGGCACCAGGTGGAAATGGCATGGCAAGCTGTTCCATAGGACTACATCCAGCATCTCTACGATTGTCTCCATGGGTGAATAGCAGCCTGCATTGCTGCGAAAGGTGGATATACACTGTACTAGTGCCGACATTGTGCATGCTCTGTTGCCTGTGTCTATGTGCCTGTGGTTCTGTCAGTGTGATCATGTGATGTATCTGACCCCAGGATGTGTCAATAAAGTTTCCCCTTGCTGGGACAATGAATTCACGGTGTTCTTATTTCAATTTCCAGGAATGTATATTGAACATTGAACACTACCAAGTTATATATATATATATATATATATATATATATATATATATATATATATATATATATATATATATATATATAAGTCCACGATATCTAATATTACAAATTTCTCTTTCTGATGGACACGCGCCCAGATCGTCCGCTCTCAAAATTCCGCCGTCTCTCTCTCCCCTCATCCACCACTGCTGGCGGGTCACCTCCAACGAGCTGTTGACATCAAGCTGCCCAACACTACAATAGCAAACAACAATGCAAACTAGCCACAGACTGCACTTAGCACAGCCAGTGATTTTCATACAAAGCGCTACGTGGCGTTACCAATAAAAAAACCTAAACAGTCTACTTTCAATGGAAAGAAAAACTCTGACGTTTGAGAACGCCATCCTCAGACCTATTTTTGGTCTAGTGAAGGAAGGAAATGATTGGAGGAAAAGAAGAACTACAAATTGCGGGAGCTATACAAGTCGATGAACATCGTGGCAGTGGTCAAAGAAAGAAGACTGAAGTGGTATGGACACGCAATGCGTCGAGAAGGCCAGATCATCAGGCAGGTACAGTAAGAAGATATTGGAGGCAAAAGACCAAGGGGAAGACTACGACTCAGATGGACTGATCAGGTCAGAGAGGATATGAGTACGCTGGGGCTGTCTGAAGAAGAATACATGGACCACGGTCGCTGGAGGAAGCTCATTCGTGAGGCCAAAGACCGACTGCGGTTAGTGTGGCTGACGCAGCAAGTAAGTAAATAACTATGGTGGTATTCTGGTTGCTATTTGTTTACTTATTGATCGTAATTTTTTATTTGTAGTTAACTGTTGCTATTTCAGTTTACATACTGTCATTTTCAGACAGTGAGTGGAGATCAGGATCCTAGACAAGTTCAGGAAGACCTTCGGGGTTTGACGGATATCGTTTAAACATAGTAACCCACAGTGACCTATGTCTCTGTACTCGAGAACTGACAGATGCAACGAACTGTGGTCATTCCACCATCATGCGACGTTTGTATGTAATGGGGACAGTTCAGAAATCGAGTATATGGACTAAGCCAAACTCATAGGAACCAACGGGTGGCTATATGCACATCTCTGCTTGCTCGTCATCAATTGACTCTTCAACAACACCAACCATCCATATCATGCTGTTTTACAGGCGATGGAAAATGTTGTATTTATGCTACCGTAAGGAAAAGAAAGAAATAGTCGAGCCCCAATGAAGCTGCAACTACCAGTATGCTAATCGACAGAAGATAATGTTGTGCGTCTGGTGGAACAGCGACGGTGCGGTTCATTACAAATTGCGAACCCGACTTGTAACCATCACTGCCGATATTTACTGTCAACAACCGAGAATACGCTAAGTTACACTACTCCACGATAAAGTCCGCCCACACTATCCCAGACTGACAAAAACAATATTTATGAGTTGGGTTGGGACGTTATTGCGCTCCCACCATATTCACCCGATCTCACGTCCTCAAATTTTCACCTTTTCCGCTCTCTGTCGAACAATCTTGAAGGAACTTCCTTTCCGGATGAGAACGCGCTCCGAGGATTGCTCGATGAATTCTTCGCCTGAAAACCACGTGATTTCTACACTCGCGTAATCGAAAAGCTACTCCAGAGCTGGTAAACTGTGGCAAATAGTGAAAGAGAATATATTATTTAGTACTAAACTCTCTGTTAAGACTATCTATTGTGGTTATTAAACTTACGGAAGAACGATACGGACATCTGCACCATCCTAATGCAAATAATGGTTAGCGTTATAATGGTATCACTATTATTAAAGTAAAATATGAGTTTACAGTTCCGTGAAGATAATCATGTAACTGAGTGATAGCCATCATATAAATCCATGTATTACTTTTAATGCTTATAGTAAGTAAACATCACTTCAGTCAAGCTGTGCGCCATGGTACATCGCCAAGAAAACGAGGTATCTGACGACTTCTCAGAGACAGCGGAACCAACAACTACTGACTGTTTGCGAGGTTTATTCTTACATAAGTTTTTACTGTAGATCGTTATACGATATTTATTTATTTATTCAACCAGATTTTTGACTACGACCTCTTTCACATAGGACTAGGTAGTCACCTAAATTATTTAAGAAACAAAAAATTTAATAAGACAACTAGTATTAAAATTATCTACTTGTCTGAAGTGACAGTGTGAGTAAGTTATTGTGACTATGAACTAATAAAGTTAATGCCGGTAGTACTTATATTACTGTAGCTGCTTTCAATGCTAGTGATAATAGTAATATTGAAAACAGTGACAATAATAAAGAAAATAATAACAATAATGAATGTAGCAGATATAAGCAGAATTGACTTGTGGGTAGAACACGCGTTTTCTAATGAAGAGACTTCTGGGGAAAAGTAAAGGGCTAGGAATACTGGGAAATGAGGAGAGTGATGTACAACGATAACACGTACGTGCAGGGACAATGACAGCCCTTATTGTTTATTTACTAGATGCGTCACTAACTCTATTCTGAAGCTGGAGACATTATTAACTTCTCGAATCTAATGCAGAAGGTTATTCCAGAGTCGGGCTTCTGCCACTGAGGAGGACTTCGAGAAAGTGGCCGAACTATGGAGTGGGACGGAAAGAATTTTGCTCTGATGAGAGCGCGAGTTCCTGCTTCGCTGATCAGACAAGAGCTAAGGTCGAGGAGAGATTTCAGATACAGTGTTCGTTGATAAGACACTAAAGAAGAGACAGGGCATTGAAATCTCTGTGCTAGTCTGCACTCGTCCAGGATATATGTGTACGGTGAAATGTGATGAAATAGTCGAACACCGAAAATAAATCAAGCTCCGACATTTGCAACCGGTTCCAGGCACCATGAGCTTTCCGGAGAAATGCTTGCAGGATACATCGCTATAATCAGTAACTGGAACTATAAGTGTTTCTACAAGTTTCTGTTTAACGTCAAGAGGGACAACTTTTTATATTTTTGTTGGGTATGATGAGACGCTGATGCCTTCTTGCACACTGCAGCTACGTGCTCAGTCCAATTTCGATTTTCATCTGTTATTAGTCCTAGACTCTTTAATGAAGGACACATATTCAAGTTTGCCCCGTTTAGGATTGTAGAAGGTATTGATTCCCAATATTTTGAGCTAATGAGCCTAGAATTACCAACCAGTACCGCATGAGTTTTGGATGGGTTGAGATTTAGCTCTGTTCCCGCACTCATTTTGACAGCGCACACAGGTATGTAATGTGATTCTCGATTGGTGGCTTCAGGTTTATTCGTTTTGCATTTATGTTCAATTTGAGCTCATCTGGTTACATATATTATCTGTGGTATCCCGCCCACTCGTCTTATATAGGCTGCCTAGGAAGCTGTTTTCTCGGATCGCTAGACAACAGTTCTAGCAAATCGTATTAATGGTGTTTATTGCCGTAAGTTAAGTTCACAATACTTAACTTTGCGTATTCACAAAGGTAGGCCGCAAGCAAATGGCGGCTTGCAAATAATCAAAGCCCTTCGGTATATATAATTTCAATGCAAGCAAAAGAATTCAGTCACTGCCGTAGCGTTAGTAAGATAATTGCCTCGTCTTACTGACATGCTAATTGCCTCGTCTGCATCCATGGCAAGGTCCAGCTCATGTGTTTCCTATATTAAGACAGGTTTGGTATTCGTCCAGTAGGTTGTCTACGGATAGATAATTTGTTAGCTGGTTTTGGTCTATATATTCCAAGGAATTGGACAGTGCGCTAAAAATGCGAGTTGCTCGGTTTTCAGAGAGTTCTGTGCAAAACCTTTTTAGATAATGGTTTAACTATCCCCCTTTTCCAGGCTTCAGGGAAAACATTTTCGATTAAGAAGTGGTTGAAGAGATCTTCTGTAGTGGGCAATAGTTGGTAATCAATAAGATTCATCAATTTGGGCTGTGATGCCATGTCCACTAGATTATCACTGGTCAATAGTGATTTTGTTGCCTATTAATTGAGAGTGAATTTAGGGTAACTTTATGGCCCTGAATTCTAATGCGTCACTCGTTTTGCAGGATTGGCTCCATTTATTGTGGTAACGTACCATTGGTTGATAAACAAACAAGCCAAAATCCAAAATAGTAATTAAGATACATTCTCTACACAGTCAAATGAAAATGACAGAAACATATGAAAAGGATTACAAAAATGCAATTTCGTTGTTGATTCAGCATGTAATACAAGAAGAAAGAATAAAAATTGACTTTTAAATACATTGCAATTAGCATATGGAAAAAACTCTGACTGTGTGATTTCTCTTGTGTTTATCGTCAGGCCAGCCAGGCTCAAGATTCCAATAGTAGTCTGCCGTCATGTGTTTGTCCTATCTACCATCATATCGTTGTTCCAACACCTGAAAATCGATTTAATATGACACCTTGTTCCTCACTGTAGTCACCAAGATTGTCCGGAAATCTATCAAGATGGCTGTGGAGGTAGTGAATCTTAATGCTCACATCAGCCCTCAAGCTCTTGAAGTTTCTGCGCATGTTTTGCTCCAGTTCCTCATAATTATGTGCCTTGTGGTTACGTAAGAAATTCTTGACTATAGAGATAAAACTGTTCCAGGCAGATGCTTCAGTGCAATTGATAACTTTAATGAATTCCGAATCATCTATAAGCTTTCGAATTTGGGGACCATTTAACGGATTTAAAAATTATTTTCCTTTTCCCTATAACTATTCTTCTCAGCAACATCGGTGCATTAACTATTAAACTGATAGTGCGAGAATTCTCGCACCTGTGGCCCCCGCAGTGTTGGGAATTGTGAGGAAGATATCCCTCCGAAAGTGTGATGGTATATCGCCAGTCTCACACATTCTACGCATAAGTCTGAGTAGTCCCCCTGTTTTCATTAACCCCAACGACCCTAGAGATGTCCTCCATCTCGTATGCCTTCTCTGATCTGAAGCGTTCAAAGCTCTTCCAAATCTTGAATCCAACACAATGTTCCCCATTCCATCCAAATCGACACTAGTTTCCTCTTCAGTCACGTCATCGGACAAGTCTTCCTCCACAAAGAGGCCCTCAATGCACTCTTCGCGCCCATCCTCTTTCTTCTCTGCCTCTGCCATCAAATATGGAATGGTTTGCATATACACTCCTGGAAATGGAAAAAAGAACACATTGACACCGGTGTGTCAGACCCACCATACTTGCTCCGGACACTGCGAGAGGGCTGTACAAGCAATGATCACACGCACGGCACAGCGGACACACCAGGAACCGCGGTGTTGGCCGTCGAATGGCGCTAGCTGCGCAGCATTTGTGCACCGCCGCCGTCAGTGTCAGCCAGTTTGCCGTGGAATACGGAGCTCCATCGCAGTCTTTAACACTGGTAGCATGCCGCGACAGCGTGGACGTGAACCGTATGTGCAGTTGACGGACTTTGAGCGAGGGCGTATAGTGGGCATGCGGGAGGCCGGCTGGACGTACCGCCGAATTGCTCGACACGTAGGGCGTGAGGTCTCCACAGTACATCGATGTTGTCGCCAGTGGTCGGCGGAAGGTGCACGTGCCCGTCGACCTGGGACCGGACCGCAGCGACGCACGGATGCACGCCAAGACCGTAGGATCCTACGCAGTGCCGTAGGGGGCCGCACCGCCACTTCCCAGCAAATTAGGGACACTGTTGCACCTGGGGTACCGGCGAGGACCATTCGCAACCGTCTCCATGAAGCTGGGCTACGGTCCCGCACACCGTTAGGCCGTCTTCCGCTCACGCCCCAACATCGTGCAGCCCGCCTCCAGTGGTGTCGTGACAGGCGTGAATGGAGGGACGAATGGAGACGTGTCGTCTTCAGCGATGGGAGTCTCTTCTGCCTTGGTGCCAATGATGGTCGTATGCGTGTTTGGCGCCGTGCAGGTGAGCGCCACAATCAGGACTGCATACGACCGAGGCACACAGGGCCAACACCCGGCATCATGGTGTGGGGAGCGATCTCCTACACTGGCCGTACACCTCTGGTGATCGTCGAGGGGACACTGAATAGTGCACGGTACATCCAAACCGTCATCGAACCCATCGTTCTACCATTCCTAGACCGGCAAGGGAACTTGCTGTTCCAACAGGACAATGCACGTCCGCATGTATCCCATGCCACCCAACGTGCTCTAGATGGTGTAAGTCAACTACCCTGGCCAGCAAGATCTCCGGATCTGTCCCCCATTGAGCATGTTTGGGACTGGATGAAGCGTCGTCTCACGTGGTCTGCACGTCCAGCATGAACGCTGGTCCAACTGAGGCGCTAGGTGGAAATGGCATGGCAAGCCAATCCACAGGACTACATGCAGCATCTCTACGATCGTCTCCATGGGAGAATAGCAGCCTGCATTGCTGCGAAAGGTGGGTATACACTGTACTAGTGCCGACATTGTGCATGCTCTGTTGCCTGTGTCTATGTGCCTGTGGTTCTGTCAGTGTGATCATTTGATGTATCTGACCCCAGGAATGTGTCAATAAAGTTTCCCCTTCCTGGGACAATGAATTCACGGTGTTCTTATTTCAATTTCCAGGAGTGTATATATGAAACAGTCACTTCATTAGACCAAGCTTGATATGAAGCGGTGGAAGTATGACCTCGTCCCTCTCAACTAACGGTTTTTTAAGGATATTACTTGCTCCTACAGTAAAGCTCTATCTTGATGGCCACGAAACTTTTCCAAGTTAACATGCTTTGCTCTGCTGGCCCATATTCAAATAAAGCAAGGGAATGTTGTGTATCCACTTTGCTGTTCAAGCAAAAAGTTAACCGTTTTTAAATCATCACAGGTAGGTCATTATTATTGACTATAACGAAATTTCCAGACAATCATCTGTACACTTTCGTATTCTTCATGACGTTTTGTCGAGTGGCTAATGGGAGTGGATGCATATCAGTTACCATTATCCAGTAACATACATTCTAGGCTTCTGGTTGAGGTATTAATAAAAAGCCTCCAGTCTTAAGGTTGATACTTCGGTAGTCCCACTGTTAGTAATAAACCAGGTATGTCACTGCAGTAAACAGGTGAATCATCGTGACTGAAGTATGGAAGTAGATCTTCTTCTCTTGTCTGGTGACCTGTGATTTTAGTTCCTGGTTGTAGACAATTCTCATTTAGTCTAGATGCCTAGCGTCCAAAAGACTGTTCAAAAAGACTGAGGTCTCTTATCAAATGGTTAAGCTGTTCTGTGCTGAAGAGCTGATGTCTTGTGGAACTTCTTCGTATTCAGATTCACTGCTGCTAATGTTGAAGTCCTGCAAATCATCGTCATCTGAAGGAAGTAGTTGTTGCAGAGTGGTGAACACTGGCACAGGAATGTCATCGCTATGTGGCTTACGTCGCCTTGCTGATTCTAAATGTGGATATTCCCACTTATGCATCTTGTAGCTGTTGAAACATCATTTTACACTGACAATACAAAAGTTAACAATTATTACGATTTTTTGGCTCTCGCCACAACATTGGCACTCCAAAGTTTAAACCCCTTTGTTTATCATTAGTCCACAGTCGTAATGAGTCGACACGTCTTTAGCAAACTTTATGAGGAGCCCAGTGGTTTTATTGGTCTCGCACTTGATTCCAAAAATACGCAGGAGTGGTCTGTTTCACTAAGCAAGTGAAATTCTTTCGTTGTTCTTGCCGAGTGTATTCTTCACGAATACAGCACTTCACATCAGGAGAGTTGAAACGACCTCTGTGTGAAGAACTGATGTTTATTTATGAAAAAAATAATATAAAATAAAAATTATATTTGCAAAAACATGTTATTATAAATATGATAAGATGGAAATAGTAACACAATATATGTTACTAAATGATCTGTAGCTTACATTTAAATAACAATAATGTAATAACCAATCGTGATATACCTTTTTCTTGGTACAGCGATCGAGAATTTTTTCAGTAACAAAAGCTTTTAACTGCTATTACACAAATAGCGTCCAATCACACGCTCGTTCCTGGCTCTAATGCCGCTCTGAGCACAAACAATCGGGTGGGGGAGCATGAGCTTCATTGCAGCAGTGTGACCAACTGACTCTCCTTGAAATTGTGAGACTCAAGAGGGTGTCTCAAATTACTAGCACGTCCCATAATCCTACCTTGTCCTCATTTGAACGAACGCAGTCACAAAATGTAAAATGAATAGGCATACAGAATTATGGATTTCACAACCGACTTACTGATAATTTAACGATTAAACGCTACGCGTCGGAGATAGCCTGTATCTAAGAAACTAGAGCCAATTTGAGAAATCCGTTTTCGTATTTCCATCCAGCATACCACATATACCCAGTATACGTTCAAGTAAACCTGGAAAAAATTAAAACAATTTTTTTAGTTGTGTTATGATCAAATACGAATTATGGCTTCGACTCAGAAGAAAACAGCACCAACTTGACCTCACATTTTACAGAAAAAAGCAGACATTGAAAGAATGCACTCACAGCAATTGATCCCAGGCGTAACTTTCAGCCATAATTCTGACAGAATGCTCTGGTGACCTACCTAATGTACACCTTTTATGTTACGTGCTCACCGGTCGTTTTTCACTAACTACTCGTCACTGCGGTCAGTTAAGGTCCGAGCGCGAAGTACTGTACAGCGGTGTTACAGGGCTGTGAAATACTGCTGTGGTATTGGTAACATGCTTTGTTCATTGTGACAAAGTGCGCCGTTTCTAACTTGTAGATCATGCCAGCGATACCATTAGTTTCAACATTTTCATGTCGCGATTCAGAAAAGCATCGTGAACAGGTGAAATGAATGGGTGTGTCATTAAAGAAGTAGAGAAGCACTACTCCCCAGTTAACACCACTGTTGTGCGTAATTTTCTTTGGATTTTAACACTGAAAACGTGATAGTGAAGTACATGTGAAGGAGATGCGCTGTTCCTCATCATGATTGACATG
This sequence comes from Schistocerca gregaria, assembly GCF_023897955.1. Classification (NCBI taxonomy): domain Eukaryota; kingdom Metazoa; phylum Arthropoda; class Insecta; order Orthoptera; family Acrididae; genus Schistocerca; species Schistocerca gregaria. The sequence continues at coordinate 305,053,397 of NC_064927.1, forward strand.
ATTAAACTGAAAATCGAAAATAATAACCTCATTTCATAATACTTCTTCAGTTGGTAAGGTTTACTCATTTCACTTTTGAAGGCGCAAATACAGCTGCAGAGTATCAGTATGAGAATATTGTTTAATAATAGTGAACGTTATATCCGCCTCCGTCGCCAAGTAGTCAGTCGGCACTCAGCTGTGTTGCCAAGCAGATGTGCCGGGGGCTCTGTGAGGTGCTCCACCCGCGGGCATTTGTTTACTCGAGCAGGTAATGGTATCGTAAGGCAAACTGATGTCGCTTTCATGTACAGTGGTCAGGGTAAAATTAGCGTTCTATGCCCAGTACGTACAGCCAAAGGCAATATAAGGTGACGTAATGCTAGACGATCCACAGCGACTCACCGGTATACATATTTCGATCGTCTCCAGCACAGTTTACCTGAAAGACGTCGATGAAGCAGGGTATGAACGGATTAATCGCCGGTCCACCCATGGATTTCGTTTACATCATTAGGACGGCAATGTGAGAGGAGTGAATGTTGGCCATGCAGGACTCTCGGTTCCGACCGTACGAATCTTCAAGTTGCCTTTTGAAGTCCCGGCCAAGCTTGTCGTGGACACGCTGCGGCATAGCTGGGAAGTACTAAGTAGCTGAGAATCAAATTGCGCAAACACGTCCCGTGGCACGTGACCGTCGGTGGCTGTCGAGCGATCATCAACCACGGACTTCTTCGGGGTGCGGCCAGGAAGGGCATGTTCCCCCTGAATGCCTGCAGAGGCCTCTCGTGCAGACACAACCCTACAGTGCAACCGGTGGCGCTGATTATTACATACGTTGAGGCAGCGAGGAACGTGACGGAAGCGGCTGCTGTTGCGTTACGATTACCCACCAGCGCGAGTCCGGTTTCCGCGCCCACCAAGCCACGGCCAGCATCGGAACCGTCGCCGTTTTCGAGAGCAACAACCCCGTCTGCAGTTCGTCCGTGGGAGGGAGGACATCACCTGAATGTCGGTTCTAGCTCGTACACGGTGGTACCTACCGTTCGTCGTGATCCTCGGGACGCAGACACACCTTCCCGCAAGCAGAAGTCGCCCAAAAGACAAAAGAAGTGGGGGCTGTCGGCAGGGAACGCTTCGCAAGGCAGTGACACGTTGCAGGAAAATGAAGACAATTGCCCTGCGACCCGGGCTGTTGACCCCACTTCAACGGTTCCTGTTTCGCTGCTGCCAGCGTCCACCCAAGGACTAAGGCAGTTTGCTGATGTTCAAGCCCCTGGAGATTTTGCTGCTAAGACACCAGATGAACATCATCCGTCGCCTGACGTACCACACCTCCAGCTTGGTGAATGGACGTCTGAGGTGGAAGAGGTGATGTCATACTCGAAGGACCATCTGATGCCCGCGATCGGCGGATCTTCGGATGGTATCTTGTCGCAGCCGATCACTGATGCAAGTGTTGCGGGTGACAGGGACGGTTAGATGGGCGAAGTGGCGATTACTGGTTTAAACGACTGCAGGGTACGAAATCGTACTCCCCAATGATCCGGGTGTCTCGGATAGGTACAATCAGTGTGAACGGAATTAGGTCCACGATTGAAACCCAGCTGCTAAAGGATATAATTCGGTCGGCGGACATCGATATCGTGCTCCTTCGAGAGTTAAACCCTGATCTGCCCCTGAATGTTTATGGATACATGTCTTAAATCAACCCAGTAACTGGCTATGATGGTGGTACGGCCATACTACTACGTGACGCCGTACAAGTATCTGCCATCAGCGCGAGGAATAGCGCTCACAATCGTTGCGGTCCGCCTTGTGACTCTGTACGCCCAGTCTGGTAGGACGAAGCGTCGAGAGCGAACAGTATTACTCTGCGGACCTAGCTCCATTGTTTCAAGGTGCTACAGAGTACTTCGTGCTGGGCGGGGACTTTAAAAGTGTATTACGCCCTGACAATCAGATCCCTCACCACGCCTCATGTCCTTGCCCTTCACTCATTGCTAAGGGTTTCCACGTTACATCGACAATAATCCATGGTGAACGACGCGATTGTACAAGCTTCACCAACCACTTGGCCAGCAGGTTGGCCAGGATTTCAGTCTCCCGAGACCTGCGGGCAGCAACTGTAGGTGCCAAGCTGTGGCCCAGTGTGTCCACCGACCTTCAGGCCTTCATTAGCGCCTTGACCCTGCCACGAAAACAGAAGAACTGTAGTAGAAGATCATGAACGCTTCATTTAAACATTCCCCATTAAGAGGCTTGCAGTCTAGCCGTCACTGATATGTGGCAAAAATGTGAACGATGACGTTATACCTGTGATCCTACGATACGCTGGAGGACATACTGCTCCAAACCAGCTATTCGCCGCACGCTAATGGCATATGTACGAGACAGAGTGCTTTGGTAATGATCGACCTCTGAATTTTACTATACGGTCTTGAAAGAACTAACGTCGCAACAGCCTTCGCCAGAGCGTCTAACAGTCATAAACATGGCTTCTGCAAATCTCGTCTGCCGGACTGGAAATCACGCGGGTTCGAGCGGGACTGCAAGATTCCATCCCAGAAGAACATTATTTTCCTGACTACATCGTGTCAGCGTAAGAGGTGACTCATCACGGTAGTTACTGCAGTGGAGGTGCAACGTGCAGAGACCCACACCGCCATCTCCCGTGTCATCATAGATTATTAACGCACTCTCCGTCACGCAGGTCAACGGACTTAGAATTACGTAGAAGAGTGCCTGCATGAGCTGCCGCCTTCTACTTACTTTCAACTACCACTACAATGAACTTAGGAACAGCCATCTATAATTCCATTTGCCTTCTTGAAACATTATATATTTATACGTCAACTGATGTTGACAGAAATATCAAACAACTCATTCACCTACATTTTATTATCTCCATGATTACTGAACAGAGGGAACAGGTTTGTTAGAGTATGCAGCTGAAAACATGTGTCGATGAAGAAACTGACCATCTTGTCTTACAGTGGGAGAAATGTATTAACTGCTACAGTGATTGCTTTTGAAATGAAGAACAGTTTCCTTAATTTCCTACGTACGTTTCTACAAAAACAATTTACACTTGCATACAATACTAATCTGATGAGGCTTAGATGATGCTATTGTAATGTGTGAGTGTGTTGACAACTGGTCACTGACTTGGTGGTGAAATGCCTAGTCTTCATACAGATTTGCCAAAACATGACATAAAGTAAGATTCCACCAAAAGTTCACGGGGAATGGGTCCAATTGTTGATGAATTAACACATAAATGTTAATTCACACAAAAAGTGTTAAAATATTTTGCACTTAAATACCTGTCAAGGGATCTTGTTTCCAGGCAATTTGGATGAGGACATTGAGAGACTGGACTGTTTTAGGCGGTTGCTAACGACCTGGAACAAGTTATGATGCTATTCTCTATCCTGAGTTCATGAGGAATGGCATCAGTTGTCTATGGCTGTTGCTAACGACCTGGAACATGTTATGGCACCATTCTCAATCCTGAGTTCATGAGGAATGACATCAGTTGTCTGTGGCTGTTGCTAACGACCTGGAACGTGTTATGATGCCATTTTCAATCCTGAGTTCACGAGGAATTGCATCGGTTGTCTGTGAAAGAATCCATCAGTGTTGATTGATGTTAAAAGTGTTTCAACAATAATTTCCACTTACATACAATACATATCTAGCGTTTTCCATTTCTAGGAAGCTCAGATGATGCTGATAATAATGATATAGATGTTGACATTGAAATTAAGACTGCAGTTAGCGCAATGCCTAAATTCTGTTGATGATATTAAATCCATTTGGTTCCTCAGAACTGTTAACAATCCACAATACAATTACATGAAGCGAAGTGCTATGCTGGAAGCTCACATACACCTTCAAATAATATGGTATTGGTGCCAAAAAGAATTTATCTAAATTTGCGGTGGAGGAGGGGGGAAGGGGAGGGGTGGAGGGGACGGATGATATGATGGATCACCAGAATTGAAGAGTGGTTCCAAAATTTTACCTTGAGTGTGATAATGGGCCAGTTTTTTGAAATGTTGGGAAGCAGGGCCCATACGAAGAGTATTTAGCAAAGCATTTGATGGATTACTCTACAAAGGAACCAGTGCTTGTGGGAATACCTAGAAAACAAAACAAGTTCTTCAAGTTTACTAACACTCACCGTCAACAGTGTTTTCCCTTTTTAGTATATGCTGATTCCTAGAACCTCCTAAAGATTGTGACACATTTTAGGTGTGACCCCACTCCCTCCTATAGCAGCTTCACAGAATGTCATGTGCCATATGGGTAAGGGTATCAAATTGTGTGTTCATATAACCCAACTCTGAAACATTCTGAGCCATGCATGGCGGTTATTGCTATGAGATAGCTGTTCTCTGAAGTCAAATGACTTGCAAGGGCTGTTGATAGGTTTTGTACATCAATATTCCCATGATTAAATATCAGGAATATGTTAATTTATTAAAGAAAACAGCTGACTGTCACATTTGTGAGCTCCCATTAGATAGAATGGTGGAGACTGCATGTAGAGAAAGCTGTCTGTAATGGGGAATTCCATAGCGCAGCACCAATGGATGCATCATTAAATACCAGCTGTCATGACAAATAACCATTTTCTTCCTAAGTTTGAGAGGCGACGATTCTCAATTTATCCTTGATACTTTCTTGAGAAAAGACAAGGTTAGAGTGCTTCCTGAGAATGTTGAAAAATACATTTTATTCTTAAAGTGAATTGCCAAAGATATTATGCTCTACCTCCTACAAAAATATGTTTTGCGCATGCACAATTTCCAAAACTTGCTGAAACAATGCATCAAGTGGACATACACACCATTCGAAGTTCCAATCCCCATGATGAAAATTTTCAGATCAGATGAAGAAGGGGAGAGAGTGGAGGAGCAGATTAGTGTTTAACTTTGACAACGATGTCATTAGAGATGGAGAACTAGGTTGGATTAGGGAAGGATGGGGAAGGATATGGGCCATGCCCTTTCAAAGGAAACATTCCAACATTTGCCTGAAGCGATTTAGGAAAATCATGAAATTCCTAAACCGGAATGGCCAGACATAGGCCAGGCAGAAATGCGAGTCCTGTGTGCTAACCATTGCACCACCTCTCTCTGTATTAGAAGGGGTTCTTCCCTTCTAAATACCTGGAATATATGGAGAATTTCAATGAAACCGCATTGTCCAACATAACCACCTCCATCAGTTAGCTTACAGTATGGGCATGTACAGTATGTTGAAAAGCAGTTCAACATAACTAATTTAAAGGAGTATACAAAATTTTATGTGAACATGGGTATGTACCGACCTGCATTAATTTGCAATAAATTCAGGAGTGTATGCATGACCACATACATGCTGAACCATGTCTTCTATTACACCATACAGGGATTTTGGGGAACACTGTCTTGCTAAAGACACCTGTTAACATCGACCATTTGATCGATGTCAACATGCTGATCGTCTTGCAAATCGTGGGGGACTTTGCCAATGTGTTCCTAAGCAAAGCAAATGGACATGAATGACTGAGGAGTTCATCACTTCCAACGATTTGAGTTATATGCTATACTTTGACATAAATAGTATATAAAGGTAAGCCATGCAATATTCACTGCTGATAGTAGGGCTGCGATGGCTTCACATGGAGAAATCGTCAGGTATGGCTGTGAATTCTGGTGTACAATGTATCGTGGAGACAGAACTGGAATATGCTAATAGTCTGCATGAATGGTACAGCGATTTGCCACTATGTCCAGAATGATTGGTTCCATTCTAAGGTTCCCTCCACAAACTGATGACGATCCTGGGGGGATCAACAGAAATACGTAAGCTCTACAGGAACCTCCAGAAGAGGATGAAGTTGTGTGTGAAGGCGATTAGAATCATATACACCACCTCCTTCAAGAAGTCACACTCATTGAAAGAGTGAGTATATTGGTATTAAAACCGACATGAGGACTTCTGTAATGTAACAGAATTTCTAAATTAAGTACCAACCTAATTTTTGGGAAGCAATGGAGAATTTGAGAAACCATCAAGAAATTCACATAGCGATTATATCGCCAAGTCAGATTTTAAACTGTCTACAATCTTATATGAACAATGCATTGCTGTGGAGATGGCTCAGGTTTTGATACAGTGGGCAGGACCTGTTTATATAAGTAAGTATTCATTGGGTATATTCAAACTCCATATTTACCACTTTCATTTTGAGTTAGCTAGAACGCATGTCACAGATCCAAAATAGTTTATATGCAAGCAGACAGCTTCATCTCTGTGTGAAGAGCTGCTAGCCACATGAAGTAAGAAAATACCACCCTGAAATATTTGATACATCTGGATACATTCATAATATTTCTTATGCTAGAGCATCTGCTTACAATAAGGTTATCACCCTCATGAAAGAAGGGCAAATGGGTCCAAGGTAATGGGTCTTAGATCAAAATGTACAAGTACAATACAGAAATAAATGCCACCCCAAGCAAGGCAGAGAGTGTGCATCATCCACTATCAATAGGTTTTACACTGATGATTATAAGGAGTGTATGCTCAGTGTTGTTGGTTGTGCTCTGCCTTAACATTGACATATGGTGCACCAAGTAAGCATTAGATCACACAGCCATGCTGTACGCATTGTATGGAAATTGAAGATTGGTCTTTGGTGCATTTTATTTGTGAGAGTTGGACATAGACCTTCCCATATACATAGTATTCACTTGGGTGACAGTGAGAATGTGTGCGTGTGTGTGTGTGTGTGTGTGTGTGTGTGTGTGTGTGTGTGTGTGTGTGGATATGTGTGTGCTCATAGGTTGAGTGTACGTTGTCTTGTAGGGACACCTTGTAATATTTTAAACAGGTGTGTGGTGGAGTTAATTGCATACTATACACATATATACTGTACAGATTACAGATGTATGATGTCTTCTTGTAGATTACGTGTGTGCGGGTGTTTTTCTATAGTAGTTTCACATGCCTTTAGTTGTCCCAGGCAGTATTATTACGGTTTCTCACTTCCCATATGAAAAAGCCTCTACTGGAACAGTGATAACAAGAAAGGATATTTTAATATTATAACAACTGCATTAAAGAATACTACAGTACTTTAATTTCTATTAAAAATGATGTGAAAGTTGGATATTTTAAGAAAGATATTGATGTGTGCTGTGAGGAACGTAGAATACAGATTCTTTTCATGTAACTTGTGTTTCTGTAAAGCTAATCATTAAAGCTGCCAATGGCCAGGACAGTAACATGATGACCACGTGCCTTACTGTATGTGAATAGTTTTGCCTCTCAGCTGAGGATGACATGAGGTTCGAGTCCTCCCTTGGGCATGGGAATGCGTGTTGTACTTACTCTAGGTTAGTTTAAGTTAGATTAAGTAGAACCATGGACCTTGAAGTTGGTGGGGAGGATTGCGTGCCTCAACGATACAGATCGCTGTACCGTAGGTGCAACGACAACTGAGGGGTATCTGTTGAAAGGCCAGACCATCGTGTGGTTCCTGAAGAGGGGCAGCAGACATTCAGTAGATACAGGGGCAGCAGTCTGAATGATTGGCTGATCTGGCCTTGTAACACTAACCAAAACGGCCTTGCTCTGCTGCTACTGCGAACGGCTGAAAGCAAGGGGAAACTACAGCCATAATTTTTTTCCTGAGGCCATGCAGCTTTACATTGGCGTCCTCTTGGGTAAAATATTCCAGAGATAAAATAGTCCCCCATTCGGAAATCCGGGCGGGAACTACTCAAGAGGTCGTCGTTGTCAGGAAAAAGAAAACTGGCGTTCTACAAATAGGAGCGTGGAATGTCAGATCCCTTAACTGGGCAGGTAGATTAGAAAATTTAAAAAGGGAAATGGATAGGTTAAAGTTAGATATAGTAGGAATCAGTGAAGTTCGGTGGCAGGAGTTATATATACAAAATCAAATAGCGGTAATGCAGGAGCCTCTTTAATAATGAAAAAACAATTAGGAGTGCGGCAAAACTACTACAAACAGCATAGTGAATCCATTATTGTGGCCATGATAGACGAGAAGCCCACTCCTACTACAGTAGTACAAGTTTACATGCCAACTAGGTCTGCAGATGACGAAGAAATTGAAGCAATGTATGATGCAATAAAAGACATTACTCAGATAAGGATAGGGAGACGAAAATTTAATAGTTATGGGTGACTGGAATTCGGTAGTAGGAAAAAGGAGAGGAGGAAACGTAGTAGGCGAATATGGATTGGGGCTAAGAAATGAAAGAGGAAGCCGCCTGGTAGAATTTTGCACAGACGACAACTTAATCATAGTTAACACTTGGTTCAAGAATCATAAAAGAATGTGGTATACATGGAAGAATCCTGGAGATACTAAAAGGCATCAGATAGATTATATAATGGTAAGACAGAGGTTTAGGAACCAGGTTTTAAATTGTAGGACATTTCCAGGGGCAGAAGCGGATTCTGACCACAATCTATTGGTTATGAACTGTAGATTAAAACGGAAGAAATTGCAAAAAGCTGGGAATTTAATGAGATGGGACCTGCATAAACTGACTAAACAGAGATTGTACAGAGTTTCAGGGAGAGCATAAGGGAACAATTGACAGGAATGAGAGAAAGAAATACAGTAGAAGAAGAATGAGTAGCTTTGAGAGATGAATTAGTGATAGCAGCAGAGGATAAAGTAGCAAAAAGAGGTGGGCTAGTAGAAATATATTGAATTTAATTGATGAAAAGAGAAAATATAATAATGCAGTAAATGAAGCAGGCAAAAAGGAATACAAACGTCTCAAAAATGAGATTGACAGGAAGTGTAAAATTGCTAAGCACGGGTGGCTAGAGGACAAATGTATGGATGTAGAGGCTTATCTCACCAGGGATAAGATGGATACTGCCGACAGGAAAATTAAAGAGACCTTTGGAGAAAAGAGAAACACTTGTATGAATATCAAGAGCTCAGATGGAAAAGCAGTTCTAAGCGAAGAAGGGAAACCCGAAAGGTGGAAGGAGTATATAGAGGGTCTATACAAGAGCGATGTAATTGATGACAATATTATGGAAATGGAAGAGGATGTAGATGAAGATGAAATGGGACATACGATACTGTGTGAAGATTTTGATAGAGCACTGAAAGACATGAGTCGAAACAAGTCCCTGGGAGTAGACAACATTCCATCAGAACTACTGATAGCCTTATGAGAGCCATTCCTCACAAAACTTTTCCATCTTGTGTGCAAGCTATATGAGACAGGCGAAATACCCTCAGACTTCAAAAAGAATATAATAATTCCAATCCCAAAGAAAGCAGGTTTTGACAGCTGTGATACACATGAGGCAATACTGACCCTGCGACTTATCTTAGAAGCTAGGAAAGGCAGACGTAAGTTTCTAGCATTTGTAGACTTAGAGAAAGCCTTTGACAATGTTGAGTGGAATACTTTCTTTCAAATTCTAAAGGTGGCAGAGGTAAAACACAGGGAGCAAAAGGCTATTTACAATTTGTACAGAAACCAGATGGCAGTTATAAGAGTCTAGGGACATGAAAGGGAAGCAGTGGTTGGGAAGGGAGTTATTCAATATGTATATTGACCAAGCAATGAAGGAAACAAAAGAAAAATTCGGAGTCGATATTAAAATCCATGGAGAAGAAATAAAAACTTTGAGGTTCGACGATGACATTGTAATTCTGTCAGAGGCAGCAAAGGACATAGAAGAGCAGTTGAACGGAATGGATAGTGTCTTGAAATGGGGATATAAGATAAACATCAACAAAAGCAAAACGAGGATAGTGGAATGTAGTCGAATTAAGTCCGGTGATGCTGAGGGATTTAGATTAGGAAATGAGACACTTAAAGTAGTAAAGGAGTTTTGGTATTTGGGGAGCAAAATAACTGACGATGGTCGAAGTAGAGAGGATATAAAATGTAGACTGGCAATGGCAAGCAAAGCGTTTCTGAAGAAGAGAAATTTGTTAACATCGATTATAGATTTAAGTGTCAGGAATTCGTTTCTGGAAGAATTTGTATGGATTGTAGCCATGTATTCAAGTAAAACAAGGACAATAACTAGTTTTGACAAGAAGGGAATAGAAGATTTCGAAATATGGCGCTACTGAAGTTGCTCAAGATTAGATGGATAGATCATTTAACTAATGAAGAGGTATTGAATAGGATTGGGGTGAAGAGACGTTTGTGGCACAACTTGACTAGAAAGAAAGGATCGGGTGGTAGCACATGTTGTGAGCCATATCACCAATTTGGTATTGGAGGGCAATTCACCTAGTCGCTGACATGCGCTTTGGCCCAATAGGACACTGGCCAGAGCATTTAGAATCAAAATCAATATGCAGACTTTGTATGAAGGCATATTCAAGAGTTAAATGCTCCCAGTGCAATGTTACATTATGTTTTAACAAACGAAACTACTATTTCAGAATTTTTCATTGTAAGTAAATCAGTAAAAAATCAAATTCGTAGCATTTTATTGTGTTAAAAATAAATGAAAGGTTCAAACAAACATGCTGTTTTATTCCTTAACAAAACAATAAAGCGTCTTAACACTTACTACTAAAATAAATAAGAAATTAGTTTATGTACTTATACTGACAACTTTACACCTAAATAATACGTACGGTGAATTTCTGTGACAATGATGTCATTTGGAATCATTATTTTATTCATTAACCATTAGCTTCAAATGAAATTTTGCAATGGGTATGGCATATGTGCAACATATACAGAAAATACGCATCATAAAAAATTTCAAAATTTTTTTTCTAAATGTGACGCACAAAGGGTTAACTGACGCAATATTCTTCAGTACATCGTCCTCAGTGGCCAGTAGACATGTCAACACTTACGCCCACTTACCTGGTATACCAAATGGTCAGACACCTCACATTTAAAAATGACTAATGAAAGTTTAACTTTTTTAACGAGTACATATCATCTTGCTACTTTCGCATGTCTCCATCCTTATCAAAGATTCTTTTCTGTTCTACAGCACCAATTCTAAACAACCATGGAAGTTTTACTCCCTCCCCATTCTCATATAATGATTCATTAGGGGAAAACACGGTGAACAATATTATAGTCGACATTCTGATGCACTACGCAAGTCACACAAAATCTATATTTGTAGTTTGGATCTTCGCCAGGGAACGACGTAAAATTTTGGTGTCAGGCGTGGTGTCAGGCGTGTGGGGAACATAAGAGAATATCTTCCAGTTATATCACGTGGTATTACTATAAGAAGAACTAGCACATAAGTCCATCTAGATCTGTTCCACAGTGGACCATACCACGCGTGGCAGAAGGTACTCCGAACTCTGAGTCATTTACCTACTCAAAAACAGAGCGAGAGAAAAATGATTGTGTATGTGCCTTCGTATGTGTGCTAATTTCTCGTTTTTATCTTCAAGGCCCTTACACGCAATATACTGTGACGGTAGTAGAACCGTTCTGCAGTCAACTTCCAGTGTTGGTTCTCTAAACTTTCTCAATAGTTTTCGTGTTACAGAAAGTCGCCTTCCCTCCAAGGATTCTCATTTTAGTTCCTGAAACATGTCCGTAATACTTAGATGGTGCTCGGACCTATTAGAAATATATCCAACCGCCCTTCTCAGAACTGCTTCGATGTCATCCTGTAATGTGACCCGGTACGGATCCAAAACCAGGAGCAGTACCCACGAATAGGTTGCACTAGCGTCCTATATGTTGTCTCATTTACTCTCCCAATAAGCCGAATACGACCATTCGCCTTCCTTACAACAATTTTCATATAATCGTTCCGTTTCATATCGCTTGCAGCGTTACGCCTATATATTTCAATGACGTGACTGTGGCAAACAGGACACTATTAACGCTGTATCCCAGTATTATTATTTATCATCCACATTAACATTCACGTTTCTACATTTGGAGCTGGTGCCATTCATCACGTTAACTATAAATTTTGTCTAAGTCATGTTTTATCCTCCTACAGTCACTCACCTTTGACACTTACCATACACCGCAGCATCGTCAGCAAACAGTCGCAACGTGCTGTCCATCCGGTCCGCCAAATCATTTGTGTATGTAGAAAACAACAGTGGGCCTGTCGCACCTCCATGGAGCCCTCCTGACGATATCTTTCTTTCTGATAAAAACTGGTAGTCGAGGACTGCATCCTGGGTTCTATAACTTAAGAAATATTTGAGACACTCACGTATCTGTGAAACTAATCCATATGCTCGCACCTTATTTAACAGGCTTCGATGGGGTACCATGTCAAACGTTTTCCGGAAATCCAGAAATACGCAATTTGCCTGTTGCGCTTCATCCATAATTCGCAGCATATCATGTGAGAAAAGGGGAAGCTTAGTTTCTCACTGGCGATGCTTTAAGAAATCATGCTAATTCGTTCACATAAGATTCTCAGTCTAAAGAAAATTTATTATCAATTGAAGACATAAAGTCTGTACATGAGTCAGCGTTCATTTTATTTTGAGCACTTCTATTTTCACAGGTCCGTCTTGATCGCACAGATTTCTATCCACTTTATGACCAGTTTCAACTTATCAACACCTTCAGATCAGTTGTAAGCCACCAGGTTCAGTTAATTAAGGTTAAATCTATAAATGTCTTATTGACGGATGAAATATAAAATATAAAATGTGTATAGTCACGAATGACAGCCATACATACCGTTAAAATATTCAGATATAAATCATCCTCAAGTTAAACTTGTGCTTGATAATACTCAGATTCCGTCAGTATTTATACAAAAACCTAATGCCAGCAGAGGGCACTTTAGCCAGAGTACATAGTAAACCAGTGCATCCAATATAAAGATTTAAATGCGGTATGCATTGTCTTCAGTTAAAAAAATTTCCCCCTTGGCTAAACGAACGACTATAATTAAAAACATATACTGATATACACATAGTTGTCATCCATAAAAAGTACAAATAATATATAATCAGCCATTGCCTGGTTAGGGCTACCTTTTATGCTGGCATTCATAAAATTTGTATGTTACCTAACCAGGCTAAGGGTTGTATTGTATATTATTTGTACTTTTTATGGATGTCAACTATGTGTGTTTTGCATATGGTATATCTGTATATGTTTTTAGTGATAGGTGCTTGTTTAGCCAGAGGGGAAAAAAATTAACTAAAGACAAAGCATACCACATTTTATATACTGGCGACATTGGTTTACTGTTTACTTTGGCTAAATTTCCATCTGCTAGCATTAGTTTTTTGTATAAATACTGACGCAGTCCGAGTACTAGGAAGCACATGTTTAACTTGAGGATGATTTATATCACAATACTTTAACGGTGTATATGACTGTCATACATGGCTATAAATATTTTATATTTTATATTGTATCTCAGCTGATGACGATGAAATTGATGAAATATATGATGAGATAAAAAAAATTATTCAGGTAGTGAAGGGAGACGAAAATTTAATAGTTATGGGTGACTGGAATTTATCAGTAGGAAAAGTGAGAGAAGGAAACATAGTAGGTGAATATGGATTGGGGCTAAGAAATAAAAGAGAAAGCGTCTGGTAGAAGTTTGCCCAGAGCGTAACTTAATCACAGCTAATACTTGGTTTAAGAAACATAAAAGAAGATTGTATACATGGAAGAACCCTGGAGATACTAAAAGGTATCAGATAGATTACATAATGGTAAGACAGAGATTTAGGAACCAGGTTTTGAATTGTAAGACATTTCCAGGGGCAGATGTGGACTCTGACCACAATCTATTGGTAATGAACTGTAGATTAAAACTGAAGAAACTGCAAAATGGTGGGAATTTAAGGAGATGGGACCTGGATAAACTGAAAGAACCAGAGATTGTACAGAGATTCAGGGAGAGCATAAGGGAACAATTGGCAGGAATGGGGGAAAGAAATACAGTAGAAGAAAAATGGGTAACTTTGAGGGATGAAATAATGAAGGCAGCAGAGGATCAAATAGGTATAAACACGAGGGCTAGTAGAAACCCTTGGGTAACAGAAGAAACATTGAATTTAATTGATGAAAGAAGAAAATATAAAAATTCAGTAAATGAAGCAGGCAAAAAGGAATACAAACGTCTCAAAAATGATATCGACAGGAAGTGCAAAATGGCTAAGCTGGGATGGGTAGAGAACAAATGTAAGGATGTAGAGGCCTATGTCACTAGGGGTAAAATAGTTACCGCTCACAAGAAAATTAAAGAGACATTTGGAGAAAAGAGAACCACTTGTATGAATATCAAGAGCTTTGATGGAAACCCAGTTCTAAGCACAGAAGGGAAAGCAGAAAGTTGGATGGAGTATATAGAGGGTATATACAAGGGCGATGTAGTTGAGGACAATATTATGTAAATGGAAGAGGATGTAGATGAAGATGAAATTGGAGATATGATATTGTGTGAAGAGAGCCAGTTCTGACTAAACTCTACCATCTGGTGAACAAGATGTATGAGACAAGCCCAATACTGTCAGACTTCAAAAAGAATATAATAATTTCAATCCCAAAGAAAGAAGGTGTTACCGGACTATCAGTTTAATAAGACACAGCTGCAAAATACTAACGCGAATTCTTTACAGACGAACTGATAGAAGTCGACCTCGGGGAAGATCAGTCTGGATTCTGTAGAAATGTTGGAACACGTGAGGCAATACTGACCCTACGACGTATCTTAGAAGAAAGATTAAGGAAAGGCAAACCCACGTTTCTAGCATTTGCAGACTTAGAGAAATCTTTTGACAATGTTGATTGGAATACTCTCTTTCAAAGTCTGAAGGTGGCAGAGGTAAAATACAGAGAGCGAAAGGCTATTTACAATTTGTACAGAAACCAGATGGCAGTTATAAGAGTCGAGGGGTAGGAAAGGGAAGCAGTGGTTGGGAAGGGAGTGAGACAGGATTGTAGCCTCTCCCCAATGTTATTCAATCTGTATATTGAGCAAGCAGTAAAGGAAACAAAAGAAAAATTTGGAGTAGGTATTGAAATCCAGGGAGAAGAAATAAAAACTTTAAGGTTCGGCGATGAATTTGTAATTCTGTCAGAGACAGCAAAGGGCTTGTAAGAGCAGTTGAACTGAATGGACAGGTCTTGAAAGGAGAGTATAAGATGAACATCAACAAAAGCAAAAGGAGGATAATGGAATGTAGTCGAATTACGTCGGGTGATGCTGAGGGAATTAGATTAGGAAATGAGACACTTAAAGTAGTAAAGCAGTTTTGCTATTTGAGGAGCAAAATAACTGATAACGGTCGAAGTACAGAGGATATAAAATGTAGACTGGCAATGTCAAGGAAAGCGTTTCTTAAGAAGAGAAATTTGTTAACATCGAGTATTGATTTAAGTGTCAGTAAGTCGTTTCTGAAAGTATTTGTATGGTGTGTAGCCACGTAAGGAAGTGA
The DNA here is from genome assembly GCF_023897955.1 of Schistocerca gregaria. NCBI lineage: Eukaryota > Metazoa > Arthropoda > Insecta > Orthoptera > Acrididae > Schistocerca > Schistocerca gregaria. Next base: position 305,068,803 of record NC_064927.1, read on the forward strand.
AACGTGGACCATAAATAGCTTAGACAAGAAGAAAATAGAAGCTTTCGAAAAGTGGTGCTACAGAAGAATGCTGAAGATTAGATGGGTTGATCACATAACTCATGAGGAGGTATTGAGTAGAATTAGGGAGGAGAGGAGCTTGTGGCACAACTTGACTAGAAAAAGGGATCGGTTGGTAGGACATGTTCTGAGACATCGAGGGATCACGAATTTAGTATTGCAGGGCAGCGTGGAGGGTAAAAACCGTAGAGGGAGACCAAGAGATGAATATACTGAACAGAGTCAGAAGGATGTAGGTTGCAGTAGGTACTGGGAGATGAAGAAGCTTGCACAGGATAGAGTAGCATGGAGAGCTGCATCAAACCAGTCTCAGGACTGAAGATCACAACAACAGCCACATTACATGTATCTCTAAGACTTGTATAGATTTAATCTTAATGAACAGAACCTGGTCGCTTACACAGTATTTATATTTACAACACATCTGAAGATGTCGATAAGCCGAAACCGGTCATAAACTGCAAAGAAATCTGTCTGGTCAAGACCGATGTGAGGGATAGCAGTCTGTAATTTTTCTGACCCGTTCTTTAGCGCTTCTTACGTGTATGATTTAACTGCGCTTTTTACCGGTCGCTTGCGACTTTGCGCTGGGCGAGAGATTCGCGGTAAATGCAAGCTAGGTAAGGGGCCAATGCTATGGAATACTCGTTTACCCGCTTAGCGACTTTACATTAAGACCAAAACTTTCACAAGTTCTCTGCCATATGTTTTGTTAATGTATGGCGGTGGTAGTTTTTGTATGCTTCAAGCATAGATCTTTTCACAGACGCTTCAATCTCTACTCTCCTTTGCTAGCAGACATTTAAATCTTCTCTTTTGAACTTAGAGCGGAACAGCGTCCGTTTCGTCAAATTTTGTCGAATCTTGTTATTAAACCATGCTTGGTCTTTAGTCCTTAACCCACTTACTACACACATAATTATCTAGATCACGATTTACAATCCGCTTAAACTTAGTCCCAGTATAATTAACGTTGAGCAGTTATAAACAAAGGATACCAATTCAAGTCAATATGCGTTGCAGTGCCGGAGAAACCGAAGACATATAGGCCAGCAGACTCAGACCCATGCCACAGGTTGCCCCAAGAAGCAGACGAGCAGAGGAGCCCCGCTGGTTGAACAAGAGACATGGCGTCAAGATATGTGAAATCCCATGTCTAAAATGTAAAATGACGTCCTCCAGCAGCGACAGGAGCCGTGTACGTTCTGAGAAACCGCTAGTAATAGCTTCTAGAACATTTGAGAGTAACAAAGGGGAAGTGCTGGAGCTACTGAGAATATGCATTCTGCATTTGAGGTAGCTGAAGGTAAGGACCAAGAATTATTATTTTGACAGCTCAATTATAAAATTACTGGTGATAGAAGACCTAATTTGTTAGTCAGAGATAACAGAAAAAAAACTTCGGAAAAACGTACGACGGATTTTTACACGCGTATAATATTTCAAGCCAGACAACGTTCAGGGGAATTGTAGCCTCATAGGGAAGTGGGATGAATTAGCAATCAAAGTCCCTTAGGGTTGCCATAAGAGCGTGACTGAAAAAGTGAAGTCAAGCGCCATAGTGGAATTGGTTTACGCACTAGCACCAGCATATTTCCTTCAGAGATTGGAAAATGACAGACTACAGAGCGCAGCATGTTGGAGAAGGGCGAGAACATTAGTTTAAGTGACTCATTTCATTTCGTACGGTAAGACGAAAGTGCGAATATGCCAAAGAAAGTGGAAAGTAAAGTGACAACAGTAAAATGTTGGCAGGGTAATAATAAAGAAACGTGATAAGTAACATTACAGTTCTGGGGATCAGAGGAATGTATGCAGATACTGTGATAAGGACCGAAAAAATTTCAAAATAAGATGGGTGCAGACACAGACTAGGGCAGAGTTAACTAGAAAATTTCTAGGTTTCTGTTACTATTGTGACGAGTCAGAGCAAACAGATGCAAAATGTAGCTGTTAAAAAGTCAGAGACGTCACCATAATGCCTCTGAGACTTCCAGATGTTATTTATGTACTAAATACTGGCAAGCAGCACACCGGTGTGGTGAGAAACTCGGGAACACTCCTGACAAAACGATGGGATATTCAATAGCAGCTTCGTGTTACAGTCATGCGTGGCCACTGTTAAAAATGGCCTAATGTTAGGATAGTAGAATGCACAGCAGAAAATGACAGAGGTGACAGAGCCATGGGGTACCTTCTAATATCGTTTCGGACCTCCCTTTGCCTGGCACAGTGCTACAGCAGCTGGACGTGGCCTAGACTCAAGAAGTCTTTGGAAGTCCTCTGCAGAAATATTGAACCATGCTGCCTCTATGTCCGTCCATAATTACGAAAGTGTTGATCATGCAGGGTATTGTGCAAGAACTAACCTCATCAGTATATGTCATAAATCTTCTACGGGATTTAACTTCGATTACCTGATAACTTGAACAATGGGTTTGTTTGCGGTGCTGCTCTGGCCGAGCTCGCAAACGAAGGTAAAAACTTGTTTACAATTAGTTTCAATAGCACAAATATAAGTACAATCAAAGTCTAGGTGGCTTGCGGAATATGATGTCGAAGTGATTCATGTACAATATTTCCCCAAGGTGAATATGGCCTCAACAAGGTAATTAGAATACTTTGAACGCGGAAAGGCATTTGGAGCGAGACGATTGGGTAAGTGCAATTTGGAGATCGTTTGGGAATTCAGAGTGTGCCGAGAATTTGACAATGCAGTGGTTGATGGCCTGCACTTAACAACAGACAGCAACTGCGTTTGATTGGTCAGTACTAACAGGCAATAACAATACGTGAAATAGCCGTAGTAATCAGTGTGAAGGGTACGACTAACGTATCTGTTACTGCAGTACTGCGAAAGATGTCGTTAATGGGCTATGGCTGCCTCTCCTGAGCCGATGACCATATAGGGTGGACCCTAAATGACAGGGAAACGGTGGCCATGTCAGACGAGTGCCCATTTCAGTTCGTAGGAGATCATGCTAAATTTTAAGTGAGGCGCACACCCCACTTAGACACAAGTGAAGGATTGCAGGGCACTGTCAGTTCTGTTACGGTGTTGTGTTCCTAGGGAAGTTGATCTTTATTACATGGTTGCTATAGCTGGAAATTATCTGACTTCATTCATATCATGAAATGGTTGGCTGTAGTCAACGCTCTTGCTTGTGTGCTCTTCTGAAGGAATTGCGGTAAGCTTTGCCTGCATCCAAAGGAAGAGAGTGTCGATTTAAACGACTGCAGTGACAGCTCAGAGCCGAGGGGATCGTTTTTTCTGCAGAACCTGGGGGACAACGCTGTGGACTGCGTTGCTGCTCAGTCTCATTGTGCAGACTCGTTGGATGGCGCCAGTCGGCCGACGGCCACGTTCACGTTGGCTAACTAGCTAAGGGCAGCGCATTGATGATCAGCAAATGAAGCAGAGGATGGGCCCTTGTTAGGCAGGACGCCAATGAGACGACTGTGCGTTTCTGCGAATTTCCATGATCAGTGGCGCCCAGACGTCGAGACTCTGCTTCAAGACATATTTGGGAAGGCACACGGGTTTTGCGAATTTATGGCCATTCTTTGGAATTTTCGAGACGGACGCTACAGGGGACATAGCAATCTTTGTATGGAAGGCTGTGGTTCCATCGAGTTCATGCTTTTAGCAAACGTCACAGCGTAAACGTGTGAGAAAGAGGCCTGTAATCTGAATCTGTTTCTCCTTTTCTCCCAATTAATTTGACAAATCTGTGTATGCAGAACAAGCGGTGGTCTCCCAGATTCGAGTGCTGCATTCCAGCTCGTGATTGGCTTGGGCTAAAGTGGGACTAGTCAAAGATGTAAATGTTGTAGGCTACCGTGCCGGCGAGGAAAGCTGAGAGAAAGAGAAGGGACACTCTTGTACTGGCGCTTCGCTGGTAAAGAACAGCAGGTGATACCTAAATGGTGAGACTACGTTCCTGCCAAGTCCTTCTACAGTATCGGAGAAGGAACATGCAGCTTCCCGTACCATATTACACGACCTCGTTCCAACTTATTCACCATAAACGCGTTCTTGACTAACAGCAGCACACCGTGTCCACTATCAAAAGTAACTAGTGCTCACGGCCGCTACAGCATGTATTTTGAGTAGTTTTAATGTCGCACAACTATTTCTTTGTGTTGCGACTCAGTGAATGTTAGCCGAGGCTAGCACGATGCCGTCTGGAATATGTTTGAATATGGTATGCCTAATAGTGTCGATACCTATTGCTTCAGAAGGGATTCTCATTACAGCTTTTCTTATTTCACGTGCTGTAACGTGGTTTAAGTAGTAAGCATCATGGACATGTAGCCTTAATTTTCTTTCAGAAAGTAGTTCTTCTTAGCATTTGGGTTGAGTAAGGCTGAAATAACCCGTTCACCTTGTCAACTGGCTTCTTCCGTCCTTCACCCAAGCTACGGAGATTCTTCCACGTAATCTAAGAGCTCGTACAGTGGCACCTACGGTATTCCATATTTTTGCATTGCAGACTGATTGCTTTCCCCGGTTGAGTAGTTTCCTGTATCCTTCGTAGCACCAGCTAGCATAATACCTGTAGATGAATATTTGACATAAATGAAAGTTTTGTATTATTCGTATATGAGCCATGAATTTATTAATAAGTTTTTGGATCTTTGCTCAGTTGTTGGTTCACTGATTATTCGATGTTACAGCGTTTATGAGCTCTACGCACCAGAGATCCACGGTCGATATGTTTAATGTTCCTATTAGCTGCGTCAAACAATCAAAGTTTTGGTGACTGTGAGGAGTAAATCACGGACTCTGCAACATACACTGCCATGGCTGGTGCTCTAATTTTACCAATAACTAATACACTGTTATTCTTTTTCAGTGTTTTTACGTGTGTACGAATGTGTTGTCGCGTAGTGCGGGAAGGGGGGGGGGGGGGTGTAAAGGAAGAATCCTCATCTAGTTGCCACTAACCAATTTTTTACGATAATGTAATACACCCACTGAAAGAGTAGCGGCGACTAACACGCTCACGTCGTTTCTTCAATTTCGTTGTAGTAGCACAGTACACTTCAGAGTTGATCGTTACATCATGAGGGAGGACGTCAAACAGGACAACATCTTCAGTGTCCCAGAAGACCGTCGTCCTAAATCGCCTCGAATGAGAGTGTCCGCTCGTTGAAACGTTGCTAGAGTCACAGCTGCGTGAAATGTTTGAAATGCGCAAGTGAAACTCTCTTGAATCGATCTTGGTCGATGCTGAAAAGTATGGAAATCACGACAGGAATGACTCGGAATTAAAACTAAATGTTATAATACGTTATGTATAAAGTGTGTCACTAAGATCATGTATCACTCTCTAGTTACAATGACTTCCTCGTATCCACAATAAAGTGAATGTAATCGCGATTGGAAGGCTATTTATAAAGAAGTCCTGGAACCGTATCTATGTAACTATTGACTTAATTTAATTGTAGTAAATGCAGGCAAAACATCTAGTTTTGTCAAAAAATGTTGCCCAGGAGACGGAACAACACCGCAGCTCCTACTGAAGGCCTGAACAAAACTCAGTTAAATTCATATAAATTTTAGTGCATTGTGAAGACTATAACAGTCTTAGACACTTCTGCAAACGAAGCCTTGTTTAGGTCTAGTGTAATAAATATCTCTGACTTATCGTAGCACGAAAACAAGAATGGAAGTCTCGTAGTTAAATAGACTGGAGGATTACTTTGTAGCCGGCCGCGGTGGCCGTGCGGTTCTGGCGCTGCAGTCCGGACCCGAGGTGCTGCTACGGTCGCAGGTTCGAATCCTGCCTCGGGCATGGGTGTGTGTAATGTCCTTAGGTTAGTTAGATTGAAGTAGTTCTAAGTTCAATGGGACTTATGACATAGGATGTTGAGTTCCTTAGTGCTCAGAGCCATTTGAGCCATTTGATTACTTTATAATTCATTCCTCTTTAATCAGCTGCTGTCCAAACCCGCCTCACCTTTTTAGAACTAAAAATATGAGTCATTATAATGATGATACATAGTCTAATTATTCCTTCACGTAACAACTAACCGATAATGGCAAAAGTTGTTTCATCCGTGAGGGCAAGAGTCGTGAAGACTGTTATTTTTTCTTCGCTCCCAAGTCATCAGTGGGAACTTCAGGAAAGAAATCCAGTAGGTATTTGGCCTTCTCGGTTGACAAGTGATCGATCTCGAAGTCTTCCTCCGCCCCCCCCCCCCCCCCCCAACAACCAAATTACCAATGGTACCGTAAGCACACAAAATTTACATGTTTGTGATTTGTAAAGCTACCCTCTTGCTCGAATGTTTTATCAAATAACTGCCCAAAGTTTGCGATACTGCTAAATGACTTCCCCACTCTCAAGCGTAATTTGCAAGTTAAATAGTGCAATTTAATCGGAGTCACCTGGTAATAAAATCTCGTCCGAATTTTCCATCTTACCAGTTCCCACATCTGAAACCAATTATGGAATTTTTCAAGCTGAATCGATATTACGGTAACAATTCTCCCTGACTAGGGAAATTTAACTGCGTTAGTCCAAGCATACATAGCTTTTTTTCCGCATATAACGCAAATGAAGGGAACAGTAGCTGTAAATCCTGCTGTTCTACTGCACATGTCAGACATAATAATTAAAACAGTTTTCGTTGCGTGCAGCTAGTCACTAAGACATTGCACATTTTCCCTTTCGTACCAACTGGCAAACTCACTTAACATGGTTGGTACTCACTCACCCGAAACATTTCTGCACTAATTATATTTCCATTACCGCCCTTACCCAATGTTATCACTACCTACTGCTTTTTGAACTCGGATCTATCTTGTTCATCAACAATATCACGAAAACAAAAAGTTAAAAAAAAGTATAGATAATCTTAGCTGTTGTGGACTTTTAGTAACAGCATACATTTTAAATAGATGATGACGTGTAACTAGCGTTAAGAGGTTGAAAATATTTAATATGACTATCGTTGTGGCAAGTCGCATGGACTACTAGTATACTACTGCAACTACATTTATCACTAAAACTTAAATTTCTGAATTAACTTTAGATGATAAAAATTTTAAACTACTGTAGAATATGCTAGAAGAATTAATGGAAAATACATATTTTTTAAAATGGTTCAAACGGTTCAAATGGCTCTGAGCACTATGGGACTTAACATCTGTGGTGATCAGTCCCCTAGAACTTACAACTACTTAAACCTAACTAACCTAAGGACATCACACACATCCATCCCCTAGGCAGGATTCGACCCAGTAACCGTAGCGGTAACGAGGTTCCAGACTGAAGCGCCTAGAACCGCACGGCCACACCGGCTGCCCTACAATTTTTTTTTAAATTATAAAATATGAAGTACATGACTAGATTATAGTACTTACTATAGATGGATGTAAAGTACACCTTCCCCGTCGGTGCCGGAGGAATTTGGTTGTAGGAAGACGGTTCCAGTTCTTCGAAGAATAAAAGTAATGTCAACATGTCTGCAAACGTCATTTCAGTAACAGATACGGCTGTTGTATCTTCTCCGCCCGACGTCGGCAGCAATACCGGTCGATACAATATTTTCCTTAAACTTCTGACATAGTAACATTCATACTTATTTTTAATTCTTAACTCACTTTTACTTTCCTCGAAGCATTAACCCCTCAGGCAGACACGCTGAAACTGACCACTTCAAATGTAACGCGTGGCACAGATCTTAACCATAGCATAAATAGAATGCACATTTATTATAAAATATAAGGCACACAATGTTCTCAACCACCCTCTGCTGCCAATACATAACTCAGCCAAGGAGAGTGGTAGTGCTAAGTTGCTATATATGCGGTAAACAGGTAAAGAAATCACAGAATAAGCTTTTGAACATCATAATAAATTCCAATTCAGCACCAATGGAACGGTACCATGTCCATTCCGGCATAATTCGTATTGTCTCCACAATGTAACTCATGAATTTTTGCCTATTCTCAGTTGAAATAGTTAACTGTAAACTCTTCACCCACGACGATAACACAACATTTACTTGATCCGTAATACTGTTTCTGTGATGCCTCTTCGACACATAAACTTTCTGTCGCGTCAAACTAAGGAGAGATATTTAAGGACTAGGCTTTCGTTAAAATAAGTTAACTGATATATGCCGCCTTTCCCTCTTGAAAGCTATGCAGTAATTATACACTTTGTCAACAACGATGGGTGAGAACGAAGCAAACGACCCCATCTACAAAATACAGATGGTGATTTGTGCACGATGACTGTACAGACGGTCGGTTGCTTTTTCTATCTCCCTGCTACAAACGTGCACAGTAACATAATAAGTAAGGAGACACTTCCTGCAATCTTCACAAACACGTCTTTGTATATTCTCTGCAATTCATATGCTACATTCGTTGATATAAGAAGTTAATTGTGGAACGTGATGATGGCTCGAGATATGATAGAAACAAAGTAATAACCAAGTTTTTTTTTCTTGTCCTCCTCTCTAGCGTCTAACGCTTCCTCCATCTAGGGGCTAAACCACGACGCAGGGAGGTGGATGAGCTCTTACCAACCCACGACCGCACTGACGTACAACGGCTACTCACCATTCTAGGCCTGTTGCTGTTCACCATCGTAATAAATGATAACATCTTCACCAATAAGTGTAGAATATTTGCTACGATATCTGTTGTTCTTTCTATAAATTGAGTAATAACAGCACCATGTGCAGAAATAGCTCGCACAAATATTAATTTCCGCAATTCTATTGCGAATAAACTACCTCTTTTCCTCATGATAATTTGATTTATTTTCTCATTTCATCCCAAAACTTCAGTATGAATAAAGAAGCTTTTCCTTTCACATTTTTCCTAACTGCGTACATAAAAATATCCTCGTTTCCACACAAGTTCAGTCATAAACGACTGGATCCTTACCTTGTGCAATACAAAGTTAACAAAACTGAGTTATGACTGTAATTAACAATAACACTGGTCAATCATTACTATGGTATAAAAAAATTGTAATGACACACATAAACACCTGGATTTCACCCAGTACAATGAAAGAGACGGCGAAGTGCCACAGAAAGAATGTGACCGTTTGATGCAAGATATTATCCAGCAAAAAGATGTAGACGTATATGTCAAAACAATGGTTAGAAAACAGATAATTTTATTTACGATGAATATATACACCAAGCGCATCAGTTATAGGGTCGTAAAAGGTAGGAGAAACAAAACAATGCCCATGAGAGAGTTCAGATAGAAAAATACAACTACAGCGCCATCTGAAATCACTATTTCGTAAACAGCAGCAAACCTTGCCATGTTGATTTTTTTATGGTGCTATTTCGGTTGACTGAACGCATTTCTCTCATGGGACCTCCTTCCCAAACTAAATATATACGATTTTCTGTCAAACCTAAGCCCCAGTTTGGTACTAGGTCTGTTTGAGGAGCCATGTGACCACTGACTGCGGTTATTATTGGAAAGTATATGAGTTAGGAGAACTGGCGGTTGGGGAAAAGAAGATATTGCAGGTCTTGTAAATAAAACCGTTTTAAATCTAAACTACACTGCATGGCCAGCTTATGTAAGAGAGTCGGTAGAAGCTGTACCAAAATGACACTCCTCGCTCAATCTCATGGCAAAACCGCTTGACCGCCGATACCGTTCGAGGAAGATCTGAAGTAGCCACACACAACCTGCACTCTCTCCATGCCTATGTTTATCAGGCGAATACAGCATTCACTACTGAAGGTTCCTGGCGACTTAGTCGAAGATTTCATTCAGTAAATTCATCCTGGGATTAACACATTCATGCTGGGACTCTATTTACAAATTTTAACATCTCGCTTGCCAGACTCAGACCTGTGGTGTTGCTGTCATGTGTGGAAGCCACACGGCTTAACACAAAGGTGAGGAAATACTGTTTATTATGGCGGTGGATGTGAGCTAATAAAATAACCTTTGTTCTTTGAACGTAAGTAGTGCTTGACTACCTAAACACACACACACACACACACACACACACACACACACACACACACACACACATATATATATATATATATATACACACACATATATATATATATATATATATATATATATATATATATATATATAAAATAAAAATGGAGGTTCCTATTTAAAAAAAAACTGCAGTTGATTTCGTTTGACCTATGGCAGCCCAAAGGGTTTGTCCCCTGCTCTTAGCCAGCAAATTTTTTAGTTATTAGTGTGACGTATTTCCCACGCTAATCCTGCATTTTACCAACATTGGTTATAGCTTTCTAGTTTGCAGCTAGCTGCAGAAATACCTCATGCTAAATATGGAAGTGCTATTTTCGTCAAGCCTGAAATCCAAGTCTTGAGTGCCTATTGCACACATGACAATAACATTGAGATTATCGCCTTGGAACTCAGCAACTGTGTGGTAACGTCAGTGTACAAGCCTCCTTCCGAAAAATTCTCCTTCCTCCTCCTAAAAACTTTGAATCACGGAAGATATCTGTGGTAATAGGGGATTTTAATAGCCACAGCCATACCTGGGGATACACCCGAGAAGATGAAAATGGAGAAGCCGTTATATCTTGGGCGGAAACTAACTCCCTCTGCCTCATTCGTGATAGTAAACTTCCTCCATCCTTTGACAGTGGAAGGTGGCAACGAGGGTACAACACTGACCTCTTATTTGTGAGTGAAAATGCAGCGCAACAGTGCCACAAATCAGTGTGTCATCCCATACCTAACACACAACATAGACCAATAATGTGCCGATTTCTTCCCATCGTAAGACCCCGAGAAATTGGTTTTAGACGAAGGTATAATTTTAAGAAGGCAGATTGGCCGAAACTTTCTAAAATACTGGACGATAAAGTTCAAACAATTAAGCCTGTGCCTGAGGAGTATGATCACTTTGTTGAGCTTGTTAAATTCTGCTCGCGAGCATGTATCCCAGGAGGCTGCAAGACAAACTACCTGCAGGGCGTAACTTCAGAAACAGCTACACTGCGCGAGAGTGTTATACCCAATACTCTGAAAACCCATTCAATGAGGAAACCTCCTAAATAGCTAGATCTGTTCTCTCCTCCATCTCCGAGGCAAAGAGAAGGCAGTGGCAGAAACTGATGTAAGACTGTGATATGAGTAGAAATAGTCAAGAGGCCTGGAGGCTTTTAAAACGCTTGAATAATGACCCTTCACAGGCGAATATGCTTGCGAATGTCCGAGCTGATCAAATTACACACCAACTCGTACAAAATGGGAAACCACCTTATTCAGTCAGGCCTGGTAAGAAGACATGTGAGAGACGACCTGACCAAGAAACCAATACTCTGCTTCAACCATTCACCCAGACTGAGGTGGATCTCGCCCTAAGTGCAAAAATGGGAAAGCGGCAGGCCTCGATGATATAAGAGTTGAGCAGAGAAAGAACTTTGGCCCGATAACAAAAGCATGGCAGAGAGACCTAATGAACAACTGTGTCCAATCCTGCAAGATTCGTAAAATCTGGAAAAAAGCCAAAGTTGTAGCTATCTGCAAGCCAGGCAACGACCAAAATGATCCTAAAAGCTACCACCCTATATCTCTCCTATGTCATCTGTATAAACTCTTTGAAAGACTCATACTACACCGACTAACGGAGAAGCTAGAGACAATATGCATCACACAACAGGCTGGATTTAGACAGGGAAAGAGCTGCACATCTCAAGTGTTGAAACTAACACAGCACATAGAAGATGGTTTTGAAAGGGAAGAGATCACAGGAGCTGTATTTATAGATCTAACAGCAGGTTATGACACAGTTAATCATAGAAGACTTCTAATGAAGCTGTGCAATGCCACTAGAGACTACCAGCTAACCCGTTTCATAAGGAATCTCCTTGAAAATAGAAGATTTTTTTTGAATTCCAGGGCAAGACAAGCAGATGGAGATCACAGAAAAACGGATCACCCCAGGGAAGTGTGCTTGCTCCATCTTTGTCTAACATCTACACAAATGATCAACCACTACCTGAAGGAACACAGAGCTTCATCTATGCAGATGATCACCGCCCAAGCCCGCTGCTTTGAAACTGTTGAAGAGAATCTGTCCAAAGCATTGAGAGAACTGTCAGCTTACTACAGGGAAAACCACTGGAGACCAAATCCTGGAAAAACACAGACTTGCACTTTCCATATTAAAAACCGACAGGCAGCTAGAGCCCTCAAAATCACCCGGGAAGAAACATCACTAGAACACTGTACGCATCCCAAATACCTAGGTGTCCGCCTTGACTGTGCATTAACATACAAGAGGCACTGCCTAAATACCAAGCAAAAAGTGGCAGCCAGGAACAATATCATTAGAAAGCTAACAGGCACAACGTGGGGAGCACACGCCAACACTGTGAGAACCTCTTCCCTTGCGTTGTGTTACTCTGCCGGAGAATACGCAAGCCCAGTGTGGTTCAATTCTTGCCATGCCAAAACAGTAGATGTTGCTCTTAATGGTACTTGTCGTATCATCACCGGGTGCCTGAAGCCTATTCCTCTGGATAAACTGTACAGCCTCGCGGGAATTGCACCCCCCGACATCCGCCGGGAGGCAGCAGCAAAAAGCGAGAAGGAAAAATCAGAAACTTCTGCAGCTCACCCCCTATATGGCTATCAGCCAGCAAACCCACGATTAAAATCCTGAAAGAGCTTCCTCAGATCTACCGAGGCTCTAGTTGGGGCACCACACCAATGCCGAATCGAACTATGGCGTGCAAGGCTTAGCAGTACTGTGGGATGGATTACACCAAGCGAAAGACTACCACCCGGCTACAGAGAGAGTTGGAGTACATGGAGATCCCTCAACAGACTACGCTCGGGTGTCACGAAATGTAAGAGCAATCTGACCAAATGGGGTTTCCTAGAGGAGCCGCCACTCTGCGAGTGTGGAGCAACGCAGACGACCTCCCACCTGCTCCAGTGTACCCAGTGTCCAGCAGCATGCACAACAGAAGACCTGCTACATGCAACGCCAAGTGCAATGGAGGTCGCTAACTTCTGGGCGGAAAAAGTGTAAATAATTATCTTGTAAATGTATCTACAAACAACATGTAAATGTTGTACATTATTTTATATATTGTAAAAACTTCTGAAACGAATAAAAAAAATAGTTTTCTTTGAATGAAAATTTAAAGAACTGTTTCATTTCTAACATGGGTATTTGTCTCTGAAAGTTGCCACTAACATTTTTCAGAGGGCGATATATAGATTCGCTTGATAAACTGATATCTAGGAAGATTACGTGCAGGCCACTGTTAATGCATTCGTAGATTTGAGTGTGGAATGTGTAGTACGCGACGACTCATTGTCCTCTCCTTATTTTCCCTCCACAATGATGACACCGAACACAACCTTTGCGTGAAAATACTTTATTCCGTATTGTCTTACAAGTGCACAAGGAGGTATTCAGTAATACATTAGAAGTTCCTCAAGATCTGTGGCCGTTGACTGTTCGAGACACGCATCTGCACGCTGCAGTGTCTCCAAGCTACATGAGGCATCCGCTCTAAACGGATGTTCGCCAGTATCTGAGTGAACAAAGGACCAGCAAAACTACTTCTGCACAAACAATGTTTTAATACATCGCTACAGGCAGCAGCCAACATTGGACCGACTGACCTTACGAGTTTGCAAAATGTCGCTAGGTGGTACTTGGGCGTGGCTGCTAAGTTGCAAAACTAAACATAGTGGTTCAGCTTTATTGCTCTGAAACAGCAGATATGTGTTAGCCAAGACTGTGGCTGTTTTCATTTCGCTGTTTGTTTCTTTACACTTGCTAGATAATACAGTGGAGGTTTCCAAGAACTAAAGGCTTTCCAGCTGGTTGCACGAGATATCAGACCTGTCAAGAGGGATTGGCCACCATAAAAATGTTTAGCCATGGGAGAGGCGCCGCCTAAGATTGGCAGATTGGCACTCGTGGCCATTCTAACAACCCAACCCCCTAGTCTCCCTCCGCCGGTAGCCCAGGAGTGACACAGGAAGCACTATTCTGTCGTAAGAAAAATAGAATTCTCTGCAGAAGCCATTTAGTCATGTAAGAGATCTTTAGCCTGGTGTGGTTTCCCTCATGCCATGTAAATTTTCATTACAACGGCTCATAATAACGTTCGGTTTAAACATAGAGAATGTACATTTCTGGCTCAGTCATGCAGTTCATTTCTGGCGTGCCCACTCTTCTTCGCTCTTTCTACGTGCGGAACATTGGACAGGCCCTTTTCGGAATTGTACCATGTAGTAGGAGAGTTCTTCTGCCTTCCTCAACACCTAAGAGCTATATTGGATCCAAAAAAAACTCCAATCTTCGTCACCATTGGCTAACGAGTTTCTTCTCTGGCGAAATGCAGCGGAGTTCCAAAGAGAAGCACAAGGAGATCACCTGTAGATTTCTGCAGAGTAGTCACTTCACTTCAGGTTTCTGCACAGTTGGAGCTTCAGGCTAGGACAGGAGAGGCAACTGATGATCTGATGATAAGGTGACGAATCAAGCTGGTTGCCCTCGCTGCGCGTTTTGGCAAACTTATGGTGTTCACTCATAAGTTTCGGTGTGCTTCCTACATTTAACAATTCAACTTACGAGGTCACTGGTCTTATCGACAAATTATTAACGTAAATGTGTTTCATCCACCCCACCGATGTGCACCAAAGTTATTCTTCGAGTTATAACCTCTCGTCCGATTGTCAGTAATTTCTTTTGATACACTGCTAGCTATATGCACGTATACAAATGGGAGTAGTATTGCGTACACATGAAATAAAAGGGCACTACGTTGGAAGAACCGTCATTTGTGCTCTGGCGATTCATGTGAATAGCTTTCCGACGTTATGATGGTCGCAAGACTAGAGTTAACAGACTTTCAACGCGCAATGGTGGTAGGAGCTAGGCACAAGGGATATTCCGTTTCGGAAATCGTTCTGGAATTCAATATTCCGTGGTGCATAGTGTCAAAATTTGGTCAAAAGGGCATCTTGGGACTAATGCGCTTTTGACATATTTATTATTTTATAAATGAAATATAAGTACTGCCGGACTTTCACGATTATTCCATTCTTTTAATTTGTATCTTACGTTTTTAGTCACAATTCTATGACCATGCTACAGACCATTCTTTGGTTTAACTTGTGAGAAAGACACTCCTAGCCGTGTCAAAAACCGGTTAATTCGTTAAAAATTAGTGACCGATGGCTCTTTTCTTTTAATTGTATTTTACCTTAGGATTTTCGGTAGCCCAAATTCTGCAGTTGTGGGCGTTGACAGATCCTCGGAGAGTGAAATGAGCTTCGTCGGTCCACAACACGTTACTCAACGAAACGTCATCTTCCACCATGTTTTGAATCGCCCACACCGCAAATGCCCTCCGCGACTAAATCGCCAGGTAACAGTTCATGATGCCGATGGATTTTGTACGGATAGCAATGGAGGGTACGCCTAAGTGCCAACCTAACGGTGTATGGAATTCCGGTGTGACGTGCGACTGGACGAGCACTGACTTTCCCGTGCATAGACGAAGCCGCTACAGTCTCGATATCTTCCTGAACTGTCTCAACAGCATTACGCCTTGTGCTCGGTCGGCCACCACGAGGAACGAGGTCTATCGTCTAAACAAGCCGTGCCTTCGGAATTCGAAATCATTCTCGCCAAAGCTGCACTTGTCAATGGACCTTTACCCGTTCGAGTGCCCTTCCTATGGCGTTAGGATCGTCACCCTGAAATAGCACACAACATGCTGCGACTGCTGGCGTCTCTGATTCTCTCTCTCATTACAGCTCCTTTTATTCAAGATTGTCACGCGCAGTTTTGCTGCCTAGCGCCAGGTGTCGGACTTTTTGTGACCTTTTTTTTTTTTGCTTTAATAAAACCCCACATGTCATTCCAAGCCCCTCTCTATCTACATTATTCCGTGGTCTCAAATTTATACTGACTTTTTATCACCCAGTATATAAATGATCTAGTAGAAAGCGTCGGATGTTCTTTAAGGCTATTCTCAGATGATGCAGTTGTTTATATCGACGTAGAAACGCCAGAAGATAGTAAGAATTTGCAGAACGACCTGCAGACAATTGATGAATGGTGCAGTCTCTGGCAGTTGACCCTGAACGTAAGTAAATGCTACATACTGCTCATACATAGGAAAATAAATCCACTACTGTACAGCTACACTATCGATGACAAACAGCTGGAGACAGCGCCTGCCTAATATATTTAGGTATAACTTTCCAGAGCGACCTCAAGTAGAATGAGCATATACAACAGATAGTAAGAAAAGGAGACACCAGACTCAGATTTTCTTCGGAACAATCTAAAGGAAATGTAACTAATCCACAAAAGAAGGCGCTTGTTCGCACGATTCTTGAGTGTTGTTCATCTGTCTGGGATCCCCATCCGGAAGGACTAACAGAGGAGATACTGAAGATCCCAACCATATTACTTCCCGCCACATACAGGGAGAAATTGGAGGCAATAAAGAGGCTTACCGACAGTCATTCTGCCCACGAACTATTCTCGAATGGAACAGGGTTAGAGGGATCAGATAGTGGTACCGAAAGTACCCTCCGCGACACAACATGAGGTGTCTCGCCGAGTATGGTGTAGATGCAGATGACGGTCGCCAAAGAAAGTTTGCTGCTGTTGTGTTGAGGATTGAGAAAGGACAAGACGCGTGATATTTGCGATTCCAGTGGTGTGGAGCTAGGATAAAGGTCACCTTAATGATTCATACTTCTGTTTAGTTAACGTTCAGGGAAGCCGTTCCGAAACTAACAAACACATTGTGCATCCAAGCCTTTTTTCAGCCATCAGGCTAGCTGCACATTGAGAAGAACTGAGTGCTCCTCTTCTCCAGCTCTTTCAGAGAAAATGGCAGAAGACGATGACGAAAAAGAAGCTGATTCATTTATCGAAGATTATAGTGATGTCTACCAGCCTGAATTCGTCTTTCCTCCACAATTATTCTCTTAGAGTAAACTTAATGTTCTTGTAGGAGACTTAAATTTGCTACAGGAATCTACTGAACTACGTGGCTCGCAGTTAAAAACTAAGAATCTTCCGGAACCAGTAACACATTACTCACGGTACAGACGTAGAGAGAAAGACCTAGTGGATTTATTCTCACACAGCGATTCCTTAGTTTACTGCAGTAACGTAAAAGATTTAATGCACTTCTATGACACTGAACAAGATCCTCCCTATTCGGGACTTTTTCTAGGCTCACCAACGAGAACCCTGAAGACGTGGTACTGCATTATGGGAAAGTGTATGGGATTCCTGTGGCTCATTCAGTTGATCTGAAAGAGGCCTATAAGAACTTGAAGATACTGTTTTCAAGTATCCCATTATGAGGAACAGAAATGGCTAATCTGTGATGACTTAAAAAATTTCTGAATAGTATTAGGGTTTACAAAAATGCTTTGCTACGTACACGAAAGGGAGATACGGGCAAGGAAACATATTGGAGTGAGAGAGTTTGTCCATAATGGAGAAAATTAGTGCCTGGAACTAGTAATATTTTGCACAGACCGCTTGTAGAAGCTCACAAAGAAATAAAATCTCGCTTCCGCCACTACGCACATAAATGGGTTTGATGTAGGAGTTTTTAAAGGCTCTGCCACAGGATGGACCTTGCTTTAAGCAACTTTCAAGAGATATTTCTTTTCATCACACTAGATATTATAATGGATGAAGATTTTGACAAGACAATGAAAAGGAAAGGAAAAAACGAATTGTCCGCCTTCCGATCAGTTACTGAAAACGTTCTGGCAATAACAAACATCCTAATTGCTATTCATTTGCTGAAAACATGTAGCCTAATTTCGAGAAGATGGGATGTAATAAGAGTTTGAAATTTCACTTATCTTCACACACTTACCGACAACTTTCCAGAAAAGTTGGAACTTTGTAGTGACATTAAGGAGATGGAGAGTGACTACCAGGGGAACCGGAAAGGAACGATTGTGGCGGAATGTTGTTCGATGTTAAAGAGGGAGAGTCATCATATACAAAGATCTGCAAGGAAGTCAAAGAAGAGAACGTTAAAAAATTGATAAAACACTATTCACTTAATGTTTTTAGTCAAGGCAGACACGAAATAAATTAGGGGATTCTGTAGAATATTTCTAAGATGTATTTTATTTTTTAAATGTGTTTTGATTTTTGATAAAAGTTCACCTTGTGTGAAATGGTGTTTGAATGAATTTGTGGCTCCAAAATTAAAAATCGTCAAAATGTTACATCTTATTTTGTGTAAATACCTGAAGTGATAGACAAAAACGGAAGTTATTTCTAGGATGTCCATGAGAAATTGATTCAAGGACACCTACACAAAGCTAATCACCTTAAAAAATGTTTAGAATGCTGACTAGTGCTACTATTATGCAGAGCCTGTGAACGAGTACCTCGAAAACAGCGAAGATGGCCGAATGATCTCGTGATACAGTCGAGAGCATGTATGGAGAGATGGGAAGGACAGTGAAACTACCACTAGGTGCTATGTAGTTGGTCGGCCACGCTCTTCACAGAACGTGGGGTTATAAAGCCTGTCTGCTCTATAAAGCAGGATAGATAGTGATATTTGGCATCTATATCGAGAGAGCACAATGCTGGTTCATGCACAAGTGTTACTGAGGACACCGGTCATAATACGTTGTTGAACAGGGAGTTCTGCAGCAGAGAACCCTCACGTGTTGACATGTTGACCCAACGCCACCGTCAGTTACAACTGCAAAGGGCACGGGACCATCGGGATTCGACGGTCGATCAATGGAAAAGTATCAGCTCTTCGGGTGAATCAAACTATTGCCACACTAGGTAGCTGACAATCTCGACAAACACCGTCACTGAGATGAATGGCGGCGCGAAACGTACAGCGAGCAACAGGCACAGGGCGGTGGAAAGAATTTTATGCAGTTGGAGACTTTGAACTACGCTTGCATGGGAAGACTGCTGCGAATCACCTGCACCCGTTCATGTTTCATGCATTCCCGTGGGCTATTCATCTTTCAGCATGTAATAATACGTATATCGGAGCCAGAACCGTGCCACAGTGGATTGAGGAGAGTTAGTTGATGTCTCGGCGGCCAAAATCGCCTGATGTAAACCCTATTGGAAAAGTGTGGGTCGCTATTGAGCGTCATCACGGCGTACGCAAATCAGTGTCGCGTTATGTTCGTAAATTACATGACCTGTGCGTAGATTCTAAGGCCGTGTACACGTTAGTTCATACATTCTTTTCGTGTTTCGCTTGCGTTATCTAGGCACGGACTCGTGTTTCAGTAACTGTTATTCAACAGCGATTAGAATGGACAGGGACTCTGATTGCTGTGTTCGGATGAGGGATGAGATGGCATCCCTTCGCTTACAGCTGCAGGCGGCGATGACTACGGTCGTGCAACTTGAGGCTGTTGCCAATGGGCAAAACTGTGGGAAGCAAGACTTGGTTATCATGGGGATGTCAACCTCGTCCCGTCTGTCCCCAAATCGATCTGCCACTGTGGTTGCTCCGGTTGCTGCATGCAGTGGGGCTGAGCTCTCGCCTGTGGTTGATTGGAAGGCCAAGGCATGGCAGGGAGCGAAAGACGTCTCCTTAGCCTGATCATAAAGCCTCCTCGGTGCGGCTGACAGACAGGTTTCAGATGCTGTCTCTGGCTGAGCCAGATGCAGCAGCCTTCCCTGCTTCACAGGATGATTCTCAGCCTTCAAGATCCGGGCAATGGCAGAGGGTGGGCTTATTGGTAGTTGGGGGCTCCAATGTCAGGCGCGTAATAGAGCCCCTTAGGGATATGGTGGCTAAGGAGGAGAACAAATCAAGTGTGCACTCTGTGTGCATTCCGGGTGGAGTCATTCCTGATGTGGAAAGGGTCCTTCCGGATGCCATGAAGAGCACAGGGTGCAGCCAGCTACAAGTGATGGCACATGTCGGGACAAATGACGTGTGTCGCTTTGGATCTGAGGGAATTCTCTCTGGATTACAGCGGCTATCTGATTTGGTGAAGGCTGCCTGTCTTGCTAACGAGATGAAGGCTGAGCTCACCATCTGCAGCATCGTTGACAGAACCGACTATGGACCTTTGGTGCAGAGGTGGAGGGTCTGAATCAGAGGCTTACGACCATGGTGGCTGCTGATACCTTGACTTGCGCAATAGGGTGGTGGGGTTTTGGGTTCCGCTGAATTGGTCAGGAGTTCACTACACGCACCTGGCGGCTACACAGTTAGGTTAGAAGGCCTTGGGAAAGTATGGGGTGGGCTTGAATCTCAAAGGGTGCATGGCAAATACAGAACGTTCTTGGATCAAAGAACAGTCGGAATTGTAGTTGTAAATTGTTGTAATTGTGCTGGGAAAGTCCCTGAGCTTCAAGCGCAAATAGAAAGCACATAATCTGAAATCGTTATGGGTACAGAAAGCTGGATAAAGCCTGAAATAAGTTCTGTGGAAATTTTTACGAAGTCTCAGACGGTGTTCAGGAAAGATAGATTAGGCAGAATGGGTTGTGGAGTGATTGTGTCAGTCAGTAGTGGTTTATGTTGTAGTGAAGTCGAAGCAGATACTCTGTGCAAATTGGTATTGGTGGAGGTTATACTTAACAGCCGAACTAAGTTAATAATAGGCTCCTTCTACCGTCCCCCACACTCCGATGATATGGTTGCTGAACAGATCAGAGAAAATTTCCGTCTCATAACAAATAAATACCCCACTCATACGGTTATAGTTGGTGGGGACTTCTACCTTCCCTCGATATGTTGGCAAAAATTCCGGTGGTAGGCAGAAAACATCATCCGAGATTGTCCTAAGTGCTTTCACTAAAAATTATTTCGATCAGTTACTCCAATAACCCACGCAGATTGTTAATGGTTGCGAAAACACACTTGACCTCTTAGCCAGAAACAATTCAGAGCTAATAGAGAGCATCATGACTGATACAGGGATTAGTGATCACAAGCTCGTTATAGCTACTCTCAATACCATATCTTCCCAATCCACCAGAAACAAACGCAAAAAATTTTATTTTAAAAAAGTGGATAAAGTGTCACTAGAAGCCTTCCTAAGAGACAATCTCCATTCCTTCCGAACTAGTTATGCAAATGTAGACGAGATGTGGCTCAAATTCAAAGATATACTAGCAACAGCAATTGAGAGATTCATACCTCATAAATTGGTAAGAAATGGAACTGATCCCCCATGGTATACAAAACAGATCTGAACGCTGCTGCAGAGGCAACGGAAAAAGAATGCGAAGTTCAGAAGAACGCGAAATCCCAAATAATGGCTAAAATTTATAGACGCACTGAATTTGGCACGGACTCCAATGCGAGATGCCTTTAATAGGTTTCACAACGAAACATTGTCTCGAAATTTGGTAGAAAATCGAAAGAAATTCTTGGTCGTATGTAAAGTACACAAGCTGCATGACGCAGTCAATACCATCCCTGTGCAGGGCCGATGGTACTGTTACTGACGTCTGTGCCGCTAAAGCGTAGTTATTGAATGCAGTTTTGCGAAATTTCTTCACCAGGGAAGACGAATGGAATATTCCAGAATTCTAAACACGAACAGCTGCTAGCATGAGTTTCTTAGAAGTGGATATCTTAGGGGTTGCGAATCAACTCAAATCGCTTGATACGGGCAAGTCTTCAGGTCCAGATTGTATACCGATTATGTTCATTTCAGATTGCACTGATACAATAGCTCCCTACCTAACAATTATATACAACCGCTCGCTCACCGATAGATCTGTACCTGCAGACTGGAAAATTGCGCAGGTCGCACCAGCGTTTAAGAAGGGTAGTGGGGGAATCCATCGAACTACAGACCTAAATCATTGACGTCGGTTTGCAGTAGGGTTTTGGAGCATATACTGTATTCAATCATTATGAATAACCTCGAAGGGAACGATCTATTGATACGTAATCAGCATGGTTTCAGAAAACATCGTTCTTGTGCAACAAAGCTAGCTCTTTATTCGCACGAAGTAATGGCCGCTATCAACAGGGGATCTCAAGTTGATTCCGTATTCGTAGATTTCCGGAAAGCTTTTGACACCGTTTCTCACAAGCGACTTCTAATGAAGCTGCAGGCCTATGGGGTATCGTCTCAGTTGTGCGACTGGTTTTGTGATTTCAGGAAGGTCGCAGTTCGTAGTAATAGACAGCAAATCATCGACTAAAAGTCAAGTGATAGCAGGTGTTCCCCAGGGAAGCGTAATGGGACCTCTGCTGTTCCTGAACTATATAAAGGACCTGGGTGACAATCTGAGCAGTTGTCTTAAGTTGTTCGCACATGATGCTGTAATTTACCGTCTAGTAATGTAATCCAAAGACCAGTATCAGTTGCGAAGCGAATTAGAAAAGATTGCTGTATGGTCGGGCAGGTGGCAGTTGACGCTAAATAACGGAAAGTGTAAGGTGATCCACATGAGTTCCAAAAGAAATCAATAACTCGATAAATAGTACAATTCTCAAGGCTGTGAATTAAACTAAGTACCTGGGTGTAAAAATTACGAACAAATTCAGTTGCGTAATATTGTGGGGAAAGCGTGCGAAAGGTTGCGTTTCATTGGCACGACACTTAGAAGATGCAACAAGTCCACTAAAGAGACAGCTAACACTACAGTCGTTCGTACTCTGTTAGAATATTGCTGCTAGGTGTGAGATCCCTACTAGGTGGGATTGATGGAGGACATCGAAAGACTGCAAAAGAGGGCAGCACGTTTTGTATTATCACGTAATGGGGGAGAAAGTGTGGCAGGTACGATACGGGAGTTGGGATGAAAGTCATTAAAGCAAAGACGTTTTTCGTCGCGGTGAGATCTATTTACGAAATTTCAGTCACCAACTTTCTTATCTGAATGCGACAATATTTTGTTGAGCCCAAACTACATAGGTAGGAATTATCATCAAAATAAAATTAGTGAAATCAGAGCTCGAACAGAAAGGTTTAGCTGTTCGTTTTTCTCGCGCGCTGTTCGGGAGTGGAATGGTAGGGAGATAGTATGATTGTGGTTCGATGAACCCTCTGCCAAGCACTTAAATGTAAATAGCAGAGTAATCACGTAGACGTAGATGTAGATGTAACTACACAAAACCTAGCAACAAACTGTCGGACTCCTGATACCCAGAATCAGTGATGTTTTTCGTTCCAAAGACTGACAAACAGACAGTTAAGCAGGCAGACATTATATTTCAGCTCTTCAGTCTCTGTATAATTTTTATGACTATAACGAATCCGCAATTACAAACAAATCAATCAGCTAATATGTATATTATTCCGCTTACAATGTAATGACGTTGATGTCTGTATATGTATTGCGTTAGAAAATAAACTTTATGCTGTAGTAGCAATGAAACGTATGTGTGGATGATCAAATGTGAAATTTATGTAAGTACACTAAAGAACGAAGCTCTTTATGAATAACAATTGACATGACAGTCTGAAGGCCCTGTTCGCAGTTTTTCTTTGGTTTTCAGCTAAACATGATAACAAGGCGTTGCAAGAGAGAAAATATTAATCCAAGGTTAAAAATAACCCAACCTCTGGCAGCACATCTTGCGTAAAAGTACACTTAATTATAAGAACGCTGCCTTGAAAGATGTGCCTGAACCACAGCTAGATGCAATAAAAAATTAATATATACACTTTTTTCTCAGACTCAAATAAGGACTGGACTCATGTAAATTCACGAGATTGTAATCAGACAAGCCAACGACTTAAATTCTGTCGCCCTGATTCAATCCTACTTTTTATGTAATCAAAGACAACACAAAACTATATCTACTGTATGTAAGAGAAGCTTTTGGATAACGTATCAACTAATATAAACAAAAGGCTACAGAATGTCAAAAATCATGTTAATAGTGTAATATTTCCATACAAAATAAAATTGACGTACTTATTCACTTTCTTATAACTCTGTAATAACTGGCTGCATTCAGGCGAGGTTTCCTAGGCTGCATGTTTATCTACGTAATTGTCAATTTTTTTTATATGAGCTATCAAATGTATCGGACGCTCTTTAGAACACTCATCTTGTTCCTACTTCTTGAGCCTAGCAGACTGGGGTTATTTGGGGGAGGGAACCAAACAGTTAGGTCATCGAACCCATCGGAGTAGGAAAGGATGGGGAAAGATGTCGGCCGTACCCTTTCGAAGGAACCACCCCTGCATTGGCCTGAGGCAATTTAGAGAAATCACGGAAAATCGGAAGGAAGATGGCCGGACACGGTTTTGAACCGACGTCTTCACGAGTGCGAGTCCATTGTGCCAAACACTGCGCCACCGTGCTTAGAATAATTATACACAAATTCAAGTCTGGTTGCAGCTTTTCCCGGAAGCATACCCAGTTGCACAAATTCCCATCGACCACACAATTATGTTGTTTACTCAGACTTGTGATGTATTGTTATTTAGACATCATGTATGCTAGAAAAAACAATGTTGGTAAAGGATTTTTGTATGTAAGGTATTTTTCTCATAGTAAAGATTTAAATTCATTTTCAGTAGCTTTGCAATTCAGGTCGTTAACCAGTCACTGTTGGACTTAATTTGCCACTTAGATCAACGTCATGATACCTACGGAACTTATATAAATACAAAACTTCGTGTTAAACATCTTGCTGTCACTGAAAGTGTGAGTATTGTTTGCCTTTCTCTACAGTTGTAAAAGTGAACGTGTTTCGTTCAGTTTCTCCTCATTTCACAGGAGACAAGAAATATTGCTGTGAATCTTTGCTGATTGGCAACACTCTTCTATTAAAGAAGAGTATAGTGGTTCTTTTGTGATCTGACAGGAGGATTTATCAGCTGGTATGTTATAAGACATTTTAATACTAAGAACGACTTAACAGACTTTGTCTAGTGTGACAGACGCTAGATGTTACGTTTGATAATTACAGTTAATAGAGTCTCATAAACCATCATTTTCACTACATATCCATCTGACGCACATCTGCTGGAGATAAGTGTTCCTTGGTTCGCATGTATCGAAAAATGCAATATTTTTGTCATCAGCTCACTCAAAAGTTAAACTTTCAGAACAGCAGAATGCATAATAAAATACTAAAACATGCAAAACATTTCATTAATGCTGTAAGAGAACTGAACTAGCTAGAGATAAACTTCATTACTGTACCGGTGTGGAGTAGTATGCTGTGGGCCGCTAGCACTATGATGATGTGTGTTGCTTGAAGTTCAGTGGTATGGATATTTTTTATCTGGATGAAAAGCCGAGCTTCTCTTAATTGCAGAGGAGATATATTAATGTGGGAAGACCCCTAACTGCGTAGCGTTACTCCAAAAGAAGACGGACAAGAGTAGTGTAGAAAGTCTCTTGAGGCAATCATACACGTATACTCCACATCAACATTGCAACAGTCTACGTAAGTTCGACGATCTTTTGTAAAGTACTTCACTTCGATGACAGGTTTACGTTCAAGTTAAGGAATTTGAAACCTGATTATGTTGCAGAGAGCTACAGTTTTCAATTGGATTGTTTACACCTTTTTTTCCTAAGTTTACCTTGGTATTTATTTAATGTCTGGCACAACAATATAATGTTGCTTCACAAACGTCGTTTTCAGAAATTGCAGTAGACTAATAGATTTATTATTTTCATAGTTGTGTATGTACTACTATCATTATTGTTTAGTGCATAATTAGTAAATTAGTGACATGAATGAGTTTGACTGGGTTCTTTAAATTGTTATCGTAGCATCATATTATGCATTCACTTCTGCAGTGCAATATCTGTGTCAACCATCCATTTATCAGTGTTTTAAGTCTTTCTAATTGCCAGTTTTCAGCTCATGCACGTAAAAGGAAAGATTGTATGGTTAGTTAAAATTAGGTTGAACCATTCTTGTTACACCACTTGTGAAATATCCAGTTCTGTTATCTGTCAAAAGAGCCATGTTCTCCATTTTTCACACGTTCTCCGTGTCCCCCACGTTTTGCGTGTTTAGAGTGACGCATACAGCGATGGCGTAAGACGTGGTGCTAACTTATGTTACCCAATGCGATAGCATTACGAGGCAGTTGAGGTTGACACGTTTGTCTTCTCTGATGTTTAAGAATCAGTTTCAGCAGTTGATACTGAACCGTCTGTTGCTGTGTCAGCAACTGTTGTTTCTTCATCTGGTAAGGTCGATGCATTTGTTGTGGTTGTAGAAATTGTCCCCTCTGATTTTGTCTCCACAACTCACTCAGTTGTTTCACTGGATTCAGTCGTTTCTGTTGTTGATGAATTAGGTACTGTGTTGGTGAACGGAACTTCTTGGCAGACACCCATGGGTCTGTACCGGCAGACGCGACAACTACGGGGAGAATCAGAGCATTTCGGAAGCAGGTGACTCCTCTTTATCATTTGACAACCTGCTATAGCCACAACACATGGGTGACACTTGTCACCATGTCTAATGAGTCGAGGGTCGACACCAAACACATGATAATGAAATTACCTCTCTGTATTTTGGGAACACATGGAAATTATCACACGTGGATTGAATATTCCAGAAACAGTGAAGAGTGTAGTGTGCACACAGTTCCAAGTCGCAAAAGTCACTTAAGAATTGTATAAATGGTCAGATATAGGACGTAGAAAACGTTTATAGGGTAAGTGAGTAGTAATTATGGACGGAGTAAGCGCCAGCGACTAGGACACAATCGTTGATGAAGGAACAGTATTACTTCATGTATGAGTGGCCAGTGCTACAACTGATCGATGAGTAGCATGAGTAGCAATCTTACATATGTCACACACACACACACACAAACACACACACACACACACACACACACACACACACACACATACACACACACACACACACACACACACACACACACACATATATATATATATATATATATATATATATATATATATATATATATATATATATATATATATATACCGTTTGTTACAATATGCTTGGGACAACAGTACATTGTCAGGCGG
The DNA here is from genome assembly GCF_023897955.1 of Schistocerca gregaria. Classification (NCBI taxonomy): domain Eukaryota; kingdom Metazoa; phylum Arthropoda; class Insecta; order Orthoptera; family Acrididae; genus Schistocerca; species Schistocerca gregaria. Next base: position 305,095,820 of record NC_064927.1, read on the forward strand.
ACAAACTTTCGAAATTACAGTAGTTACAATTTTCAACAACAGATGGCGCTGCAAGTTATGTGAAAGATATAGAAGACAAAGCAGTCTTTGACTGTGCAATTCTGTACGTCGTCTTTCTGCGGTAAGCGTGTGCTGTTCACAACGTGCAAGTGTGCTGTGGACAACAAAATTCAAACGCGGCCACCCCTCAGCGCCGCTACCATTGTTACACGAGAGACATTCGCTAGCGATATAGTGCTCAGGATTGATGACGGCGATATGCATGTGTTCAGTATTTGGTTTATTGACGAAGCTTATTTTTACCTGGACGGCTTTGTCAATAAACAGAACTGGCGCATGTGGGGAACCGAAAAGCCTCATGTTGCAGTCCTATCGTCCCTGCATCCTCAAAAAGTACTGGTCTGAGCCGCCAATTCTTCCAAAGGAATCATTGGCCCATTTTTCGGATACGAAACGATTACTGCATCACGATATCTGGACATTCTTCGTGAATTTGTGGCGGTAGAAACTGCTTTAGACGAGACTGTGAACACCACGTGGTTTATGCAAGATGGTGCCCGGCCACATCGCACGGCCGACGTCTTTAATTTCCTGAATGAATATTTCGATGATCGTGTGATTGCTTTGGGCTATCCGAAACATTCAGGAGGCGGCGTGGATTGGCCTCCCTATTCGCCAGACATGAACCCCTGTGACTTCTTTCTGTGGGGACACTTGAAAGACCAGGTGTATCGCCAGAATCCAGAAACAATTGAACAGCTAAAGCAGTACATCTCATCTGCATGTAAACCCATTCCGCCAGACACGTTGTCAAAGGTTTTCGGTAATTTCATTCAGAGACTACCCCATATTAGTACTACGCATGGTGGATATGTGGAAAATATCGTACTATAGAGACTGTTGTCCCAAGCATATTGCAACAAACGGTGTATTTCTATCGCTGCTCGTTTAGTTTGTATTGCCGTTTCATATATACCGGTCATTTTTGAAACACTCTATGACGCGGCCAGTGATGTAATAACTGGCAGATAGAAGCTGATTTAGCAGTTAGGCCAAGTGGCCATTGACTCATTAGATGACAGAACAGGTCCAAGCTAAGCACCACAGGCAGAGCATTTTTTTTTAGATTAGAACAAGAGACAGATGGCTCGTCTCTTCACAATGGGAATACCATTTGTAATGATATAAAATCACAGTAAAGAAATTACGAAAGTAAAATGTTGGTTCGAGGAGTAGCTCTGGATTGTATAGGGTGTGAAAGGTACAAATTTTTATATGTAGTACCTTTAGATGTACACACATCAATATGTTGCTTTTTTCTTCTGCATCAGTCTACTCACGAACAATAATTGATGTTTTCTCCTTGGTCGTAACTGCACAACGAAGTGGACTATGCCTTTCGGTATATACTACCCGTTTTGCTTCCACACGTACACATATCAATAATTGACCTGTTACACAGTGTGAAAATGGATGTTAGTGGCTTACTTGTACAACACTTCCGTGGAGTTACTACCACCCTGACAAAATAAGTACGAATTATAATAGCCATAATTATTAGTCTACAATCGACTTAAATACTGATTCAATATTCTTCAGTACACCGTCGTCAGTCACCAGTAGACATGTCTGCACTTACACCCATTTACCTTGTATAGCAAATGGTCAATAACCACACATATATTCATGAGTAATGAACCTTTTTTTAAGGAGTACGTGTTATCTTGCTACTTTCGCATGACTCCATCCTTATCAAAGATTCTTTTCTGTTTCCGCAGTCCACCATACGACGAGTGGTGGAAGGTACTCCGTACTCCTTTCCGTCGTCTCCTTTCCTGATCCACTCAAAAACATAGCGACAGTACAATTATTGTTTATGTGCCTTCGTATGTGTGCTAATTTCTCGTATTTTATCTTCTCGGTCCTTGTGGGAAATATACTGTGGCCGCAGTAGAACCAATCTTCTGTCACCTTCAAATGTTGATTCTTTAAATTTTCTCAGTAGTGTTCCTGATACATAATGTCTCCTTCCCTCCCGGAATTCTCATTTTAGATCCTGCACCATGTCGCTCGGGCCTGTTAGTAAAATATCTAACTGCCCGTCTCTGAATTGTTTCGATGACTTCCTTTAATGTGACCCAGTATGGATCCAAAAACAGGAGCAGTACCCAAGAATAGGTTGCACTAGCGTCCTATATGTGGTCACATTTACTTATGCTTCTCCTAATAAAGAGAATTCGATCATTCGCCATCCTCACAACAATTCTCAAATGCTCCTTCCGTTTCATATCGCTTGCAGCGTTACGTCTATGCATTTAAACTGACTGTGGCAAACAGGACCCTATTAACGCTGTATCCCAGTATTACGGTTTATCATCCACATTAACTTTCATGTTTCTACATTTGGAGCTAGTGCCATTAATCACGTTAACTATAAATTTTGTCGAAGTCAAGTTTTATCCTCCTACAGTCACTCACTTTTGACACTTACGATACAGCAAAGCATCGTCAGCAAACAGTCGCTATGTGCTGTCCATCCGATCCGCCAAATCATTTGTGGATGTAGAAAACAACAGTGGGCCTGTCGCTCTTCCATGGAGCACTCCTGACGATATAATTGTTTCTGATGAAAACTGTCAGTCGAGGACCACATCCTGGCTTCTATAACTTAAGAAATATTCGAGACACTCACATGTCAGTGAAACTAATCCATCTGCTCGTACCTTCTTTAACAGGCTTCGAAGGGGTACCGCGCCAAACGTTTTCCGGAAATCTAGAAATATGTGATTTGCCTGTTGCGCATCATCCATAATTCGCAGCATATCATGTGAGAAAAGGGCAAGCTTAGTTACTCACTGGCGATGCTTTAGGAAATCATGCTAATTCGTTCACATAAGATTCTCAGTCCCAAGAAAATTTATTATCAATTGTAGACTTTAAGTCTGTATATGAGTCCACGATCATTTTATTTTGAGCTCTTTTATTTTTACAAATCCGTCTTGATCACATATATTTCTATCCACCTTACGACCGGTTTCGGCTTATCGCCATCTTCAGATCTGTTTTAATTATAAATACTGTGTAAGCGACGAGGTTCAATTAATTCAGATTTAATCTATACTAGTCTTAGTGATGCATGAAATATAAAATATTTACAGCCATGTATCACAGTCATACATAGCGTTAAAATATTCTGATATAAATCATGGTTAAGTTAAAAATGTGCTTGATAATACTCAGATTACGTCAGTATCTAAAGAAAACCTAATGCCAGCAGACGGCACCTTAGCCAGAGTACATAGTGCCGTCAATATAAAGATTAAAATTCAGTATGCATTGTCTTTAGTTAAAAAAAATTTCCCCTTCGCTAAACAAGCGTCTGTAATTAAAATCATATACTGATATACTCATTGTTGAAATCCATAAAAAGTACAAATTATATACTGTACAGCTCTCGCCTGGTTAGGCCTAATTTTTATACTAAAAGTTGTAAGTTACCTAACCAGACTAAGGGTTATATTGCATAATATTTGTACTTTTTATGAATTTCAAGTGTAAGTCTAATTTTACATATAGTATATCAATATATGTTTTTAATGATAGGCGCTCGTTTAGCCAAAAGGGGAAATTTTTTTAACTAAAGACAATGCGTACCGCATTTTAATCTTTATATTGGCGACTTTGGTTTACTATGTACTCTGGCTAAATTTCCCTCTGTCAGCATTGGGTTTTTGTATAAGTACTGACGCAGTCTGAGCATTAGCAAGCACAATTTTAACTTCACTGTGGTTTATATCAATGTTTGTTTGACAGTCATACATGGCTAGAAAAATTTTATATTTTATATTACATGCATGTCTAAGACTTGAATAGATTTAATCTTAATAAATAGAACCTGGTCGCTTACACAGTATTTATATTTACAACAGATCTGAAGATGTCGATAAGCCGAAACCGGTCATAAAGTGCTAACAAATCTGTGTGGTCAAGACGGACTAGTGAAAATAAAAGTGCTAAAAACTGATTATATTCGAAGTGCGAATGTGATCAAGGATTTCGCTATATACCGATGTCAGGGACATCAGTCTGTATCTTTGCTGGTCCGTTCTTTAGTCCTTCTTATATGTAAGAACTAACTGCGCTCTTTTCCATTAACTGTGCGACCTTTCGCTGGGAGAGACATCCTCGGTAAGAGGTCAATGCTATGGAATACTCTTTTACCAGCTCAGCGATTTTACATTAAGATCAAAATTTTCATGAGTTCTCTGTCATATGGTTTGCTAATGTATGAGGGTGGTAGTTGTTGTATGCTTCAAGCATAGATCTTCCTTTGCTAGCAGTCATTTACATGTCCTATTTTGAACATAGAGCGCAACAGCGTCCGCTTCGTCAAATTTTCGCGATTCTCTTTATTATCCCATGGTTGGACTATTGTCCTTAACCCACTTACTAGGCAAATAAGTGTCCAGATTACTATGTATATCCGTTTAAACTTTGCCCCAGTATGATTGACGTTGAGCAGTTATTAACAAAATGTTGCCAATGCAAGTCAGTACGTGTTGCAGTGCCGGATAAACGGAAGACATATAGGCCAGCAGACTGAGATCTATGCCTGAAATCCCATGTGTAAAATGACGTCCTCCAGCAGTTACTGGAGCGGTATACGTTCTGAGAAACCGCTAGTAATAGTTTCTAGAACATTTGAGAGTAACAAAAGGGAAGTGCTGGAGCTACTGAGAATATATATGCTGCATTTGAGGTAGCTAAAGGTAAGGACCAATAACTATTATTTTGATAGTTCAATTAAAAAATTACTGGTGATACCAGACCTAATTTGTTAGTCAGAGGGAACAGAGAAAAAACTTACGATAAACGTTTGAGAGACTTTTACACACGTTTAATATTTCAAGCCTGACAAAATTCAGGAGAATTGTAGCCTCATAGGGAAATGGGATGAATTACCAATCAAAGTCCCTTAGGGTTGCCATAAGAGTGTGACTGAAAAAGTTAAGTTAAGCGCCATAATGGAATTGGTTTATGCACTAGCACCAGCATATTTCCTTCAGAGATTGGAAAATGACAGACTACAGAGCGTAGCATGTTGGAGAAGGGCGAGAACATTAGTTTAAGTGACTCATTTAATTTCGTACGGTAAGACGAGAGTGCGAATATGCCAAAGAAAGTGGAAAGTAAAGTGACAACAGTAAAATGTTGGCAGGGTAATAATAAAGAAACGTGATAAGTAACATTACAGTTCTGGGAATCAGAATAATGTATGCAGATACTGTGATAAGGACCGAAAAAATGTCAAAATAATATAAGTGCACACACAGACTAAGGCAGAGTTAACTAGAAAATTTCTAGGTTTCTGTTACTATTGTGACGAGTCAGAGCAAACGGATACAAAATGTAACTGTTAAAAAGTCAGAGACGTCACCATAATGCCTCTGGGACTTCCAGAAGTTATTTATTTACTAAATACTGGCAAGCAGCACACCGGTGTGGTGAGAAACTCGGGAACACTCCTGAGAAAACGACGGGATATTCAGTAGCTGCTTCGTGTTACAGTCATGTGTGGCCACTGTCAAAAATGGCCTAATGTTAGGATAGTAGAATGTACAGCAGATAATGAGAGAGGTGACAGAGCTATGGGATACCTTCTAATATCGTTTCGGACCTCCCTTTGCCTGCCACAGTGCTACAGCAGCTGGACGTGGCATAGACTCAAGAAGTCGTTGGAAGTCCTCTGCAGAAATATTGAACCATGCTGCCTCTATATCCGTCCATAATTACGAAAGTGTTGATCATGCAGGGTATTGTGCAAGAACTAAACTCATCAGTATATGTCATAAATGTTCTACAGATTTAAGAAGGCGGCGCTAGTGGCCATATCATTCTTTCGAATTGTCCACAATCTTCCTCAAACCAATCAGGAACAACTATGGCCGGGTGAATGGCGCATTGTCATCTATACAAATCCCACCGTTATCTGGGGACTGACGTCCATGAACGGCTACAAATGGTCTCCAAGTAGCCGAAATAGGCATTTCCAGTCAATGAGCAGTTCACTTGGACCAGAGGATCCAGTCAGTTCCATGTAAATACAGCCGATACCATTATGGAAGAGTCACCAGCCTGCATAGTGCCTTGTGGGTAACTTGGGTCCATGGCTTCGTGAGGTCTGTACCACGCGAAATCAACAGTGAGGTCTTACCAAGTGAAACTGAAACTCATCTGACCAGGCGACTTTTTCCAGAGCTGCTTTTCTTCGAAATTTCTCCGTTAATCTTATCTGGTAAGGACCCCTCACTGCGTAGCGGTACTCCAAAAGAAGACGGACAAGCGTAGTGTAGGAAGTCTCTTGAGCAGATCTGCTGCTTTTTCGAAGTAGTTTTCCAATAAATCGCAGACTTTGGTTCGCTTTCCGCACATTTTCTGTTGTTCTTTTGAACATAAGTTGTACGCAATTGTAATTCCTAGATATCACGAGCATTTACGGCAGTCAGATTTGATTGATTTATCACTTAACAGAAGTTTTTCCAGATTCTTTTTAGCACTCATGTGGATGACCTCATACTTTTCTTTTTTTGTTTCGATGGCCAATTTTCGCGCCGTACAGATATTTTTTTAAGTCGTTCACCAATTTACTTTGATCTTCTGGTGACTTTGGTAGACGCCCAACGACAGCATCATCCGCAAACAACCTGGAGGGCTGCTCTGATTGTTTCCTAAATCATTTGTATTGGAAAGGAACAGCAGTTGTCTATAACACCACCTTTGGGAACGCCAGAAATCAGTTCCGTTTAACTCGATACCTTTCCGTCACTTTCCTACGAACTGCGAACTTTCTGGCAGGGAATCAGGAATCCATTGGCGTAAATGAGACGATATCCGTAAACATGCAATTTGATTAGAAGCCGCTATTTAAGTAAAGTGTCAAAAACCTTCTGGAGATCTAGAAATACGGAATCAATTTGGAATCCCTTGTTACTAGCACTGACCATTTCGTGTGAGTAAATAGCTAGTTGTGTTTCACAACAACGATGTTTCCTAAATCCGTGCTGAATGTGTGGCAATAGACAGTTCTTTTCGAGGTAATTCATAATGTTCGAAAACCATATACATTCCAAAATCCTGCTGCATATCGAAGTTAATGATCTGAGCCTGTAATTTAGAGGATTACTTCTATTTCCTTTCCTGAATATTGGCGAGACTGTGCAACTTTCCAGTGTCTGGGTAAGATTCTTAGTGAATTGAGATATTGTACATACCTATTACGTATGGGTTGTAAGACGTCGTGGTTTCCTGACCTTCATTGCTTACACATTCCGCCCTCACAATCATAATCCGCAAATCAAGACGCCCAAACTCGATAAAACAAAGGCAATGGTGTATGAATTCATGTAAACGATATGCAAATAACAAGTAAGCACACCGGGGTGGAAATACTTGAGGCTGGCGTACACACATACATTCCAGACATGACGGTCACAGGAGCTTTTAGTTTGGGAGAGAAACCGCACAATGGGACGTCGGTCCATTCAGAGGACGACCTAGCCTATCTCTGTCGAACGGTGACCGCCTCTGGGCCCAAGTGAAAAGGGGGAACGACCTCGTGTTAGGCTTAAAAGCAAATACCGCTACATTGTGAGGGAGGGGCCAGCCTACGCATTCTTTACACATAGCATGCTTTTTCAGAGATTTTCACAGGGACAGTAAAGGCCGAACGCCGATACTACAGGTTTCCGGATTGGTCACCTTAAACGAAACGCCGTTCTCCCGTTTTGGAAGAGCAATGCTGATTGGCAGACGATATTTCTGGCGCCTTCAGCTGAAGGAGTAAAGGATGAGACCAAACGATATACCCCCTTTCACCTCTGGCGTCGAGAGGAGCCCTTCCGTTGTCGGTTTTGGAGCAAGAACACATAACGAGAGCATACGCGCTAGTATGTGTTCTCAAAGAGCGAGGAACAAGTCTCTCCTCAGTTCTTCACTGGGAGAGCACCACTGTCGAGAGCGAATCGAAGTGTGACTCTGTATTGAGTCCTTGCGATTAAGCATCTTTCACTGTGTTGGCCGACACACTTATTCTGCAGTGAGGATGGAGAGATTTATAGTTAAACGCCTGCGAGCGAATTTTTGAGTGGCGTCATAGTGGACTGGATACCTAACCGGTGTGCCACGCCAATAGTTAGACTAGGGGCCAATAGGAGTCCTTGACTTCATCAAGGCGTAGGGAGAGTTTGATTGGCGAAGGTCAATCGAGATAGAACGTGAGTTATCTTATTTGTCAGCAGTAAGCAGAGTAGGCAGTAGTCCTCTTAGGTTACAGTTTTGTGCTCTTCAGCACTTGCGAGCCCCATGTTTCCTACACAACAGTAGCCTTCATTGTATTTCACACGAGACAGCCTCAACTGTGCTTAGCAACATTCTAACTGATTATTATTCAGGTTGAGTAGTCTCAGCTTTCAGCTATTCTGCCAAGTCAATAACAAAGTTAAACTTTGTATAGAAATTTCATTAGCGAATCCTATCCTTGAGAGGTAACTTCACATTCCGAAGAGAACCAGGATATAACTTGTTAAATTCATAATTAAAAGTGCTGTTGTGATTTATCAGAATTTTTGTAATATAAATAATGATTTTTGTTAGTTTCATGTTTATCTTACACTAACTAGCACTACTCCAGTACCCAAGTATCCCCCTACTTACGAAAGAAATTTTGTGAATTTTTGTGTCATTTCCTTACAGCGGACAACTCTAGAAGGTATAAAACTGCTGAAAGTTTTTCAGGCATTTCTCTTAATAACTTTAGGAGCGTTTGTCTGACTTCTGTAGTAGGGTGGGGGTGGAAATTGCATCTTGCAGGAGCCACAGGGTAAAGGCACATTTCAGATTAATCCGTTGCACAGAATGACAGAATAGCAACCCACACGCTCACATAAAATGGCGACCCTGGCAGGATAGGTAAAATAGGTAAGCTATGAGGATAGGAAAGTGTCAGGATAGTGATGTACGGCGGGTCGCAGTAGTAGCACTCTGAATAACTTTGTTTCATGTTTTAAATAGCTATTTTCGATGACTGGGATCAGAACAGATACAGGTAGCGAAGAAAGCATAATTGTAGGAAAAAAGGAGTGTGTTATTGTGTTGGAAGATCTTGCATTTTATTACGATTTTAGTGTGACTGTTAGGGCATAGGATTTTCAGGTGATAGGCACAGACACAAAGTGACGCAGAGACGCAGTCTGACAGCATCATATAAGATAGACTTAGGAAATAAAATTTTTCTCCCTTAGCCAGCGCACAGGTTCAGATTGGACACTGTAGCAGAGGAGACAGAACATTAGCCAAGAAGTTACGGCATTGTTGTTGTTGGTTCAATCAACTGGTAAATGGTCATACAAGTTTGTAGATAGGGTTGTGGTGTGTTGAAAGAGTTTCCATGTTAATGACAGCACAAGCCCAAAGGTTTACAAGAGTGACAGCAAGTAGACATGATGGGGGAGAATCAACTAGATAGACAGCAAGTAAACAAGCTTATTGAGAATAGGACAGAAGGTGAACCTGAGAATTACAGAATATGAAATCCGAGATAGGGCACATTCTGAGCCAGAAATAGAGAGCCCACGTAGGAAACGGCAGAGATTAGAAGTGGAACAAGCACAGGAAACTCGTTTGTTTGCCGCATATTCAGGGACAGAATACGCTTCAATACAGTCAATGAACTACTGTACAGCTAGACTATCGATGACAAACAGCTGGAGACAGCGTCTGCAGTAATATATCTAGGTATAACTTTCCAGAGCGAGCTCAAGTGGAATGACCATATACAACAGATAGTAGGAAAAGTAGACACCAGGCTCAGATTTTCTTTGGAAGAATCTAAAGGAAATGTAACTAATCCACAAAAGAAGGCGCTTGTTCGCCCGATTCTTCAATGTTGTTCATCTGTCTGGGATCCCCATCAGGTAGGACTGACAGAGGAGATACAGAAGATCCAAACCGTATTAGTTTCCCCCATATACATCTCGTGTATTGACCAAGAGGAGAAAAGCCGAGATATTAGAGGCAATACAGAGGCTTCCCGACAATCATTCTGCCCACGAACTATTCTCGAATGGAACAGGGTTAGAGGGATCAGATAGTGGTACCGAAAGTACCCTCCGCGACACAACATCAGGTGGATTGCCGAGTATGATGTAGATACAGATGACGGTCGCCAAAGACAGTTTGCTGCTGTTGTGTTGAGGACTGAGAAAAGACAAGACCCATGATATTTGTGATTCCAGTGGTGTGGAGGTAGGATAAAGGTCACCTTAATGATTCATACTTCTGTTTAGTTAACGTTCAGGGAAGCCGTTCCGAAACTAACAAACACATTGTGCATCCAAGACTTTTTTCAGCCATCACGCTAGTTGCACATCGAGAAGAACTGATTGCTCCTCTTCTCCAGCTCTTTCAGAGAAAGTGGCAGAAGACGATGACGAAAATGAAGCTGATGCATTTATCGAAGATTATAGTGATGTCTACCAGCCTGAATTCGTCTTTTCTCCACAATTATTCTCTCAGAATAAACTTAATGTTCTTGTAGGAAATTTAAATTTACCTCAGGAATCTGCTGAGTTACATGGTTCCCGGTTAAAAACTTAGAATCTTCCGGAGCAGTAAGACATTACTCACGGTATAGACGTAGAGAGAAAGACCTAGTGGATTTATTCTCACACAGCGATTCCTTAGTTTACTGCAGTAACGTGAAAGATTTAATGCACTTCTATGACACTGAACAAGATCCTGACTATTGCGGACTTTTTCTAGGCTCACCAACGAGAACCCTGAAGATGTGGTACTGTATTATGGGAAATTGTATGGGCCCATTTCTGTGGCGCACTCAGTTCAACTGAATGAGGCGTATAAGAACATGAAGATACTGTTTTCAAGTGTCACATTATGAGGAACACAAATGGCAAATGTGTGATGACTTCAAAATTATTTGAATAGTATTAGGATTTACAAAAATTCTTTGCTACGTACACGAATTCAAGATACGGGCAAGGAAAACATATTGGATTGAGAGAGTTTGTCCATAATGGAGAAATTTTGTGCCTGGAACTAGTAATATTTTGCACGGACCGTTTGTAGAAGCGCAAAAAGAAATAAAATCTTGCTTCCACCACTACACACCTAATTGGGCTTGATGTAGCAGTTTTTAAAGGCTCTGCCACAGGATGGACGCTGCTTTAAGCAACTTTCCAGAGATATTTCTTTTCATCATATGAGACAATATTCGTTGATCCTCAGATAAGGGATGAGAATTTTGACAAGGCAATGAAAAGAAAAGAAAAAAAAGGGATGGTACTCCTTATAATCAGTTACTAAAATGTTCTGGGAATAACAAACATCCTAATTGCTACTTATTTGCTAAAAACATGTAGCCAAATTTAGAGAAAATGGGATGTAATATGAGTTTGAAATTTCACTTTTCCTCACTCACTTACCGACTACTTTCCAGAAAAGTTGGAACTTTGTAGTGATGCGTAGGATAAACCTTTCCACCAAGACATTAAGGAGATGGCGAGTGAGTACCAGGGGAACCAGAAAGGAACGATTGTGGCCTAATATTGTTCGATGTTAAAGAGGGAGAGTCATCATATACAAGGATCTGCAAGGAAGTCAAAGAAGAGAACGTTAAAAAATTGATAAAACACTATTCACTTAGTGTTTTTAGTCAAAGCCGTCACGAAATAAATTACGGGATACTGTAGAATATTTCTTAAATGTGTTTTGATTAAAAGCTCTGTTTGTGTGAAATGGTGTTTGAATGTATTTGTGGGTCCAAAAGTAAAAATCGTCAAAATATTACATTTTATTTTGTGTAAATACCTGAAGTTATTTCTGGAATATCCATAAGACGTTGATTCAACGACACCTACACCTGGCTAATCACCTTAAAAAAATGTTTAATATGCTTACTAGTGGTATTATTATGCAGAGCCTGTGAACGAGTACCTCGAAAACGGCAAAGATGGTCGAATGTTCACGTGATACAGTCGAGAGCATGTATGGAGAGATGGGAAGGACAGTGAAACTACCACTAGGTGCTATGTGGTTGGTCGTCTACGCTCTTCACAGGACGTGGGGTTCTAAAGCTTGTCTGCTCTCTAAAGCAGGATAGATGGTGATCTTTGGCATCTCGAGAGAGCACAGTGTTCGTTCTGTGGTGCCATCGCCAGAAACCACACTTGCTATGTGGTAGCCTTTAAATCGGCCGCGGTCCGTTAGTATACGTCGGACCCGCGTGTCGCCACTATCAGTCATTGTAGACCGAACGCCGCCACACGGCAGGTCAAGAAAGACTTCCTAGCACTCGCCCAGTTGTACAGCCGACTTTGCTAGCGATGGTTCACTGACTTCTAAGCTCTCATTTGCCGAGACGATAGTTAGCATAGCCTTCAGCTACGTTATTTGCTACGACCTAGCAAGGCGCCAGTATCCGTACTATTGATATTGTGTATCATGTACCATAAAGAGCGACCTTCTGCATTAATGGATTAAAGTTAAGTATTTCCCCAGATACGTCCGTTTTTCTCAGTTCTAATTCCCTTGTCATGTTCTGGACATCACGCCAGCCTGCGTGAGCTGAGACGCGTGCATTTCGGCCTCCTTTAGGAACATGGTGGGCTCTCCTGCCAACCACAACATTGGCGACGAGAGTAAAAGATTTCTTATCTAAATGGCACTGATTTACTTGTGTAATGGCTTCGCCACAATCTCCAGACGTACTGTCCGAATTGTATCGCTTACAGAATCAGCAGACGCAGGCCTTACTGGATGCCCTTGGACAGCTCGTCCAGGGTCAACGTGCCATGCAAAACGATGCGGCGGCAGCCGCTTCACCGCTAACGCAGCCACAACACGCTGTTGCACCCACTTTTCGACCTTTTGTTGCTTCCCTGGAAAGCTGGACGGAGTGGTCACGCCAATTTGGATTCCATCTCGCCGCCTACAGAATTGAAGGTAACGAGCGGCAGCCTTTTCTCCTTTCTTCCGTAGGTGTGTCCACGTACCGTGAGATAGTCAATTTATTTCCCCGACGCGACGTAGCAACTCTGTCCTACGAAGAAATTTTGTCTGCGTAAGATGCATATTTCAAAGAATCAGTCAATGTAGTTGCCAAACGGTATACCTTCTTTCGTACAAAACGTACGCCAGGTCAGACTAATCGGGAGTGGGTTGCAACCTTGCAAGGCCTTACTAGGGATTGTGCTTTTGAGTGTCAATGTGGACTCCCTTATTCAGATACTATGGGACGTGATGCAATTGCACAGAACGTTTCTGATGTTCGTATAAGGGAACTAGCAAATCCCTCCCTTCAACAAGTGATGGACATATTGGATCGGCAGGACACACTTGACTTTGCTCAGGAATCATTTGAAACTTCGCCAGCAGTGTGTCAGGTTAACCGGCCCCCCGGACGAGCTGCACGGAGCAGTAAACTCGCTGCCGCCAGGCTCTCAGCCACGTGTGCCTCGCCGGCATGCACTTTCAGTGATCAAATCATGCCCGCGGTGTGCTACTAAACATTCGCGTGAGAATTGCCTGTCACGCCAAGCTATCTGCTTTTATTGTAATAATAAAGGACATGTTCAGAGTGTTTGCCAGAAAAAGCTCAGATCGGAAGCTTAAAACCGTTCTAGGCCCTTCGCGCCAGAATCGGAATCGAACCAAGGCTACTCAGGCTCGCGTAACTTCGCCCATGGAAATTCATGTCGTTCATCCCACTCCGCTCAGTGCCACTCTCTCTAACAGTAACTGTGTTCGTCCCAGAAATAGTGTGCGTCGACATCGCCGGAACTCGCGTCAGGTCGCAAGTGATTGTGTACCAGTGTCAGTTCACGTTGCACGAGACAGTCGCTATTGTCGTCAGCAGGACAATAAACTGTAGACTTGGACATTAACGGCAAAGTGATACCATTCCAGCTCGACACCGGAGCTGCAGTTTCCCTGATCAATCAAGACACTTCCAAACTGCTGGGCACACCACCGTTTCGTGCCGCAAATGTTCGGTTAACCACCTATTCAGGACAAAAAATCCCTGTGTTAGGACAGTGCAGCCTTCTTGCAACATACAAACGACAAACAAAACTTGTGTCATTTTACGTCCTTCGTTCTTCTTCTGCAGTGAACTTCTTTGGTTTCGATTTATTTCAGTTGTTTAACTTGTCTATAGTAAATCAGGTCCTATCAGTGAACCAGACTGTGCCCTCAGACAGTGTTTCTCGTCTATGTGAAGAATTTGCAAACATTTTTGCACCGGGCCTCGGTTGCGCTAAGAACTATAAAGCACATTTTGAACTGAAAGTAACCGCGCAACCGAAATTTTTCAGAGCGCGCAATGTTCCCCATGCATTGCGTGATAAGGTAGCAAAAACATTACATGATTTGGAATCACAAGTTGTAATTGAACGTGTGCAGGCTGCTCTCTGGGCATCACCCTTAGTAATTTTGCCAAAACCTTCCGGAAAATTGAGTCTTTGTGTGGACTTCAAAGCAATAGTAAATCCACAGCTAGTGGTTGCAACTTTTCCTTTACCCCGCCCCAAAGATCTTTTTGACAAACTGTGCCCGGGTAAATATTTTTCAAAGTTGAACCTCGCAGATGCGTACTTGCAAATACCGGTGGACAAAGAATCCCAGCGCGTTTTGGTGGTTAACACGCATCTTGGTTTGTATAGATTCAAACGACTGTGTGCATCCGCCCCTGCACTGTTTCAGCAATATCTACAAACTGTTTATGCGTCGGTTCCTACTGCAGCTAATTATCTGGACGATACTATGATCTCTGGAAAGACGGAAGAAGAACATTTGGCCAATCTCTGAACATTATTTCAGGTCTTGCGACGAAATGGTCTTCGCTTGCGGAAGGACAAATGTGTGTTTTTTGCTTGGGACTTGCCATATTTGGGACATGTACTCAATGCCCAAGGCATACATCCCAGTCCAACGCACCTCCCTGCCATACAAGACTTGCCGTCGCCGCAGAATTTGAAGCAGCTACAGAGTGTGCTGGGAAAAATCAACTATTATCATAAAAATGTTCCACACGCCTCTTCCATTTCAGCTCCGCTTCATCGCTTACGCCGTAAAGGTGTTCCGTTCGTCTGGACGACGGAATGAGAACGCTCCTTTCGCCAGTTGAAATCGGCGTTGCTTTCCAATGCTTACCTTACGCCATTCGATCCCCAGAAGCCCCTCTTGTTGATGGTGGATACATCGGATTTCGGGATCGGTGCTGTGCTTGCGCACAAAGATGGATCGCACGATCGCCCTATTGCCTTTGCGTCCAAATTGCTCTCGTCTGCTCAAAGAAATAATTTACAGATCGAGAAAGAAGCATTGGCTCTCGTATTTAGTGTTACAAAGTTTCATGATTTCTTGTATGGTCGTCACTTTCCCATAATTACAGACCACAAACCTTTGACATCGCTTTTTCATCCGACCAAGCCTGTACCTCCACGTACAGCGCAGAAATTCATTCGCTGGTCTATTTTCCTCTCTCAGTACCGCTACGATATCTTGTATCGGTCCACTGCTAAGCACAGAAACGCCGATGCGTTGTCTCGCTTGCCTTTTGCTCAGGACAGGGCATTCGATTCCTCCGAACTTGCTTGCATGTTCATAGATGCGGAAACCGATGAGGTGGTCGAATCGTTTCCGATTGATTTTCGTTGTGTAGCTACAGCCACAGCTGCCGACCCTGTCCTTGCTCCCGTTCTCCGTTTTGTTGCTACGCAATGGCCCTTCTCAAAGTCACGGATCGGAGACCCGTTGGTTCGCCGATTTTTTGCTCACAAGGAGAGACTTTTTGTACGACGTGGTGTTTTGCTGCTGTGTTCTGATAATGATCAGTCCAGGGTCGTGGTACCACGTTCGTTACAGTCCTTTCTCTTACAGCTTCTCCACCAAGGACATTGGGGTATAGTGCGAACAAAACAACTTGCTCGTCAGCACTGTACTTGGTTCGGAATCGATGCCGCGATTACGAATATGTGCTCTTCTTGCATGGTGTGTGCCGAACAACAACCAGCACCACCGCGGAAATTCTTTGCATGGCCAAAAGCCACTTCCCCTTGGCAACGCTTACACATCGATTTTGCTGGTCCATTCTGGAATGCTCGATGGTTGGTAGTGGTAGATTCATTCAGTAATTTTCCTTTTGTTGTCTGGATGTCTTCCTCGACGTCATCTGCCACCATCCAAGCGTTATCCGCTATCTTTTGCATTGAAGGTCTTCCACAGACTATTGTTTCCGACAATGGCCCACAATACATGTCCGCAGAATTTCCGTCATTCTGCAAGGCCAATGATATTCAACATCTGAAGTCCGCGCCGTTTTCGCCACAGTCAAATGGTGCCGCTGAACGATTGGTCAGGACTTTCAAGTCACAGATGTTGACGTTGAAAGAGTCGCATTCTCGGGAGGACGCGTTATTGCTCTTTTTGTCCTCGTATCGCTCTCAGCCCCGAGATGGTCGCTCGCCGGTTGAGTTGCTCCACGGTCGTCATCATCGAACCTTGATGTCTTTGCTACATCCGCCACATCAGGTTCCTGTGCCCCGGCAGACACCTGCTTTTGCTCCAGGCGACGTTGTCTACTAACGCCACTATCGAGGTTCACGCGTTGGCTCGAAGGGCGCATTCTTCGCTGCCTCGGACGCGCTTTGTATCTGGTTTTGGGGGCCTCTGGTTAGGTGCTCCGGCATCTCAACCAGCTGCGCCTCTGTCGTCGCACGGGATCTGCCACTCGCCGTCTGCTTTCAGCGACGGAGCCGTCCGGTCTGCGCCCCGGGGACCCATCTACTGGCTCGCCTCAGCCCCAGTTCTTACCGACGCTGCCTTTCATTTTGCCCCATGGCGACGCGCCCTCGCCGCCGCCGCCGCCGCCACCGCCGCCTGTTCTGCCGCCGACGCCCGCAGTGGACGCGTCGCTGCAACCGTCGGGCGCCTTCCTGGGTCACGTGCCGCCGATCGCTTCCCGTGACCAGTTGTCCTCCGACATGGGACTCTTGCCCGCTCCGGACCATATGTCGTCTTCGCCCGTCGGGTGCCCCGGCCCGATGGAGGTCGACCCTTGGGCCCCTCCTGTCTCTCTACGGGCACATACACCGCATGTTGGCGTGCGCCGTGGAGAGGTTTACAGGCATTTCCTAGCTCCCCGTGGTCCGAATGGCAGGGTGCGGGTGGCACAGCCTCGCCTGTTGTTAGGCTCCCCATCTCGTCGCATTCGTCAACATGCAGTCCTCCCCGCGGCGGGCAGAAGCCTTATGCCACAACCGTACGCCGATTTGCCGGGGAGGAATGAGGTGTCACCGCCAGACACCACAATTGCTAGGTGGTAGCCTTTAAATCAGCCGCGGTCCGTTAGTATACGTCGGACCCGCGTCTCACCACTATCAGTGATTGTAGACGAAGCGCCGCCACACGGCAGGTCTAGAGAGCCTTCCTAGCACTCGCCCAGTTGTACAGCCGACGTTGCTAGCGATGGTTCACTGACTTCTAAGCTCTCATTTGCCGAGACGATAGTTAGCATGGCCTTCAGCTACGTTATTTGCTACGACCTAGCAAGGCGCCAGTATCCGTACTATTGATATTGTGAATCATGTACCATAAAGAGCGACGTTCTGCAGTATTGCAGTATTCCACCAGCTACGTCCGTTTTTCTCAATTCTAATTCCCTTGTCATGTTCTAGACATCACGCCAGCCTGCGTGAGCTAAAACGCGTGCATTACGGCCTCCTTTAGGAACACGGTTGATTCTCCTGCCAACCACAACACGTTCATGCACAAGTGATACGGAGGACACCGGTCATAGTACTTTGTTGAACAGGGAGCTCTGCAGCAGAGAACCCTTACGAGTTGACATGTTGACCCAACGCCACCGTCAGTTACAACTGCAAAGGGTACGGGACCTTCGGGATTGGACCGTCGATCAATGGAAAAGTATCAGCTGTTTGTTGAATCACGTTATCGCTACACTAGGTAGCTAACAATCTCGACATACATCGTCATCGAGATGAATGGCGGCTCGAAACGTGCAGCGAGCAACAGGCTCAGGGTGGTGGGAGCAATTGTATGCAGTTGGAGACTTTGAACTACGCTTGCATGGGAAGACTGCTGCGAATCACCTGCACCCGTTCATGTTTCATGCATTCCCGTCGGCGATTCATCTTTCAGGAGTGTTATTCTTCGTATATCGTAGCCAGAACCGAGCCACAGTGGTATGAGGACAGTTAGTTGATGTCTCGGCGGGCAAAATCGCCTTATGTAAACCCTATTGGAAAAGTGTGGGTCGCTATTGAGCGTCATCACGGCGTACGCAAATCAGTGTCGCGTTATGTTCGTAAATTACATGACCTGTGCGTAGATTCTAAGGCCATGTACACGTTAGTTCATACATTCTTTTCGTGTTTCGCTTGCGTTATCTAGGCACGGACTCGTGTTTCAGTAACTGTTGTTCAACAGCGATTAGAATGGACAGGGACTGTGATTGCTGTGTTCGGATGAGGGCTGAGCTGGCATCCCTTCGCTCACAGCTGCAATCGGCTTTGACTTCGGTCGCGCAGCTTGAGGCTGTTGCCAATGGCCACCACTGTGGGAAGCCGGACTCGGGTATCACGGGGATGTCAACCTCGTCCCGTCTGTCCCCAGATCGGTCTGACTCTGAGGTTGCCCCGGTTGCTGCCTGCAGTGTGGCTGGGCTCTCGCCTGTGGTTGATTGGGAGGTCGTTCCAAGGCGTGGCAGTCAGCGAAAGACGTCCCCTGAGGCTGATCAGAAATCCATCCTTGTGCGTCTGACAAAGAGGTTTCAGGTGCTGTCTCTGGCTGAGCCAGATGCAGCAGCTTTCCCTGTTTCAGAGGATGATTCTCAGCCTTCAAGGTCCGGGAAATCGCAGAGGGTGCGCTTATTGGTAGTTGGGGGCTCCAATGTCAGGCGCGTAATGGAGCCCCTTAGGGATATGGTGGCTAAGGAGGGGAACAAATCAAGTGTGCACTCTGTGTGCATTCCGGGTGGAGTCATTCCTGATGTGGAAAGGGTCCTTCCGGATGCCATGAAGAGCACAGGGTGCAGCCAGTTGCAGGTGGTGGCACATGTCAGGAGTAATGGAAAGTGCCGCTTTGGATCTGAGGAAATTCTCTCTGGATTACAGCAGCTGTCTGAATTGGTGGAGGCTGCCGGTCTAGCTTACGAGATGAAGGCTGAGCTCACCATCTGCAGCATCGTTGACAAAGCCGACTGCAAACCTTTTGTGCAGAGGTGGAGGGTTTGAATCAGAGGCTCAGACTGTTTTGCAACCGTGTTGGCTGCAGATACCTTGACTTGCACCACAGGGTGGTGGGGTTTCGGGTTCTGCTGAATAGGTCAGGAGTTCACTACGTGCAGCTGGCGGCTACACGGGTAGCGGAGGCTGTGTGGCGTGGACTGGGCGGGTTTTTAGGTTAGAAGGCCTTGGGAAAGTATGGGGGTGCCCTGAAATCTCAAAGGGTGCATGGCAAATACATGACCTGCTTGGAGCAAAGAACAGTAGGAATTGTAGTTGTAAATTGTTGTAACTGTGCTGGGAAAGTCCCTGAGCTTCAAGCGCCAATAGAAAGCACAGAAGCTGAAATCGTTATAGGTACAGAAAGCTGGCTAAATCCTGATATAAGTTCTGTAGAAATTTTTACGAAGTCTCAGACGGTGTTCAGGAAAGATAGATTAGGCAGAATGGGTGGTGGAGTGGTTGTGTCAGTCAGTGGTGGTTTATGTTGTAGTGAAGTTGAAGCAGATACTACGTGCGAATTGGTATGGGTGGAGGTTATACTTAAGAGCCTAACTAAGTTAATAATAGGCTCCTTCTACCGTCTCCCAGTCTCCGATGGTATAGATGCTGAACAGTTCAGAGAAAATTTGAGTCTTGTAACAAATACAGGGTGTTTCAAAAATGACCAGTATATTTGAAACGGCAATAAAAACGAAACGAGCAGCGATAGGAATACACCGTTTGTTGCAATATGCTTAGGACAACAGTACATTTTCAGGCGGACAAACTTTCGAAATTACAGTAGTTACAATTTTCAACAACAGATGGCGCTGCAAGTGATGTGAAAGATATAGAAGACTTCGCAGTCTGTGGGTGCGCCATTCTGTACGTCGTCTTTCTGCTGTAAGCGTGTGCTGTTCACAACGTGCAAGTGTGCTGTGGACAACATGGTTTATTCCTTATAACAGAGGATTTTTCTGGTGTTGGAATTCCACCGCCTAGAACACAGCGTTGTTGCAACAAGACGAAGTTTTCAACGGAGGTTTAATGTAACCAAAGGACCGAAAAGCGGTACAATAAAGGATATGTTTGAAAAATTTCAACGGACTGGGAACGTGACGGATGAACGTGCTGGAAAGGTAGGGCGACCGCGTATGGCAACCACACAGGGCAACGTGCAGCTAGTGCAGCAGGTGATCCAACAGCGGCCTCGGGTTTCCGTTCGCCGTGTTGCAGCTGCGGTCCAAATGACACCAACGTCCACGTATCGTCTCATGAGCCAGAGTTTACACCTCTATCCATACAAAATTCAAACGCGGCAACCCCTCAGCGCCGCTACCATTGCTGCACGAGAGACATTCGCTAACGATATAGTGCACAGGATTGATGACGGCGGTATGCATGTGGGCAGCATTTGGTTTACTGACGAAGCTTATTTTTACCTGGACGGCTTCGTCAATAAACAGAACTGGCGCATATGGGGAACCGAGAAGCCCCATGTTGCAGTCCCATCGTCCCTGCATCCTCAAAAAGTACTGGTCTGAGCCGCCATTTCTTCCAAAGGAATCATTGGCCCATTTTTCAGATCCGAAACGATTACTGCATCACGCTATGTGGACATACTTCGTGAATTTGTGGCGGTACAAACTGCCTTAGACGACACTGCGAACACCTCTTGGTTTATGCAAGATGGTGCCCGGCCACATCGCACGGCCGACGTCTTTAATTTCCTGAATGAATATTTAGATGATCGTGTGATTGCTTTGGGCTATCCGAAACATACAGGAGGCGGCGTGGATTGGCCTCCCTATTCGCCAGACATGAACCCCTGTGACTTCTTTCTGTGGGGACACTTGAGAGACCAGGTGTACCACCAAAATCCAGAAACAATTGAACAGCTGAAGCAGTACATCTCATCTGCATGTGAAACCATTCCGCCAGACACGTTGTCAAAGGTTTCCGGTAATCTCTTAAGAGACTACGCCATATTATTGCTAAGCATGGTGGATATGTGGAAAATAACGTACTATAGAGTTTCCCAGACCGCAGCGCCGTCTGTTGTTGACAATTGTAATTACTGTTATTTCAAAAGTTT
This sequence comes from Schistocerca gregaria, assembly GCF_023897955.1. NCBI lineage: Eukaryota > Metazoa > Arthropoda > Insecta > Orthoptera > Acrididae > Schistocerca > Schistocerca gregaria. The sequence goes on from NC_064927.1 coordinate 305,117,216, forward strand.
GTCTGCCTGAAAATGTACTGTTGTCCCAAGCATATTGCAACAAACGGTGTATTTCTATCGCTGCTCGTTTAGTTTTTATTGCCGTTTCAAATATACCGGTCAGTTTTCAAACACCCTGTAAATACCCCACTCATACGGTTATGGTTGGTGGGGACATCAACCTTCCCTCGATATTTTGCAAAAGTACTTGTTCAAAACCGGTGGTAGGCAGAAAACATCTTCCGAGATTGTCCTAAATGCTTTCTCCGAAAATAATTTCCAGCAGTTAGTACACGAATCCACGCGAATTGTAAATGTTTGCAAAAACACAGTTAACCTTTTAGCCAGAAACAATCCAGAGCTAATAGAGAACATCATGACTGATACAGGGATTAGTAATCACCCGTTCCTTCCAGATCCACCTGAAACAATTGCAAAATAATTTAATTTAAAAAAAGTGGATTAAGTGTCACTAGAAGCCTTCCTAAGAGACAATCTCCATTCCTTCCGAACTGACTATGCAAATGTAGACGAGATGTGGTTCAAATTGAAACAGATAGTAGCAACAGCAATTGAGAGATTCATACCTAATAAACTGGTGAGAGATGGAACTGATCCCCCATGGTATATAAAACAGGTCCGAACGCTGTTGCAGACGCAACGGAAAAAGAACGTGAATTTCAGAAGAACGCGAAATCCCAAAGAATGGCTAAAATTTTCAGACAGAATTTTGCACGGACTCCAATGCGAGATGCCTTTAATAGGTTCAACAACGAAACATTGTCTCGAAATTTAGTAGAAAAGCCGAAGAAATTCGTGGTCGTATCTAAAGTACACAAGCGGCAAGACGAAGTCAACACCTTCGCTGCTCAGTGAAGATGGTACTGTTACCGACGTCTGTGCGGCGAAAGCGGAGTAATTGAACGCAGTTTTCCGAAATTCCTTCACCAGGGAAGACGAATGGAATATTCCAGAATTTGAAACATGAACAGTTGCTAGCATGAGTTTCTTAGAAGTAGACACCATAGGGGTTGCGAAGCAACTCAAATCGCTTGATACTGGCAAGTCTTCATGTCCAGATTGTATACCGATTACGTTCATTTCAGATTACACTGATACAATAGCTCCCTACTTAGCGGTCATATACAACCGCTCGCTCACCGATAGATCTGTACCTGCAGACTGGAAAACTGCGCCGGTCGCACCAGTGTTTAAGAAGGGGAGTAGGGGTAATCCATCGAACTATAGACCTATATCATTGACGTCGGTTTGCAGTAGGGTTTTGGAACATATACTGTATTCGAACATTATGAATAACCTCGAAGGTAACGATCTATTGATACGTAATCAGTATGGTTTCAGAAAACATCGTTCTTGTGCAACTCAGCTTGCTCTTTATTCGCACGAAGTAATGGCCGCTATCGACAGGGGATCTCAAGTTGATTCCCGATTTCTAGATTTCCGGAAAGCTTTTGACACGGTGGCTGACAAGCAACTTCTAATCAAGCTGCATGCCTATGGGGTACCACCTCACTTGTGAGACTGGATTCGTGATTTAATTTCAGGAAGGTCGCAGTTCGTAGTATTAGACGGCAATTCATCGAGTAAAACGCAAGTGATAGTAGGTGTTCCCCAGGGAACAGTCGTGGGCCCTCTACTGTTCCTGATCTATATAAATGACCTGGGTGCCAATCTGAGCAGTTCTCTTAGGTTGTTCGCAGATGATGCTGTAATTTACCGTCTAGTAAGGTCATACGAAGACCAGTATCAGTTGCGAAGCGAATTAGAAAAGATTGCTCTATGGTGTGGCAGGTGGCAGTTGACGCTAAATAACGAAAAGTGTGAGGTGATCTACATGAGTTCCAAAAGAAATCAATTGGAATTCGATTACTAGATAAATAGCACAATTGTCAAGGCTGTCAATTCAACTAAGTACCTGGGTGTCAAAATTAGGAACAACTTCAGTTGGAAAGACCACATAGATAATATTGTGGGGAAGGCGAGCCAAAGGTGGCGTTTCATTGGCAAGCCAGTTAGAAGATGCAACAAGTCCACTAAGGAGACAGCTTACACTAAACTCGTTCGTCCTCTGTTAGAATATTGCTGATGGGTGTGGGATCCTTACCAGGTGGGATTGACGGAGGACATCGAAAGGGTGCAAAAGAGGGCAGCTCGTTTTGTATTATGACGTAATAGGGGAAAGTGTGTGGCAGGTATGATACGCGAGTTGGGATGGAAGTTATTAAAGCAAAGACGTTTCTCGTCGCGGAGGGATCCAGTCACCAACTTTCTCTTCCGAATGAGAAAATATTTTGTTGAGTCCAACGTACATTGGTAGGAATGATCATCAAAATAAAATAAGAGAAATCAGAGCTCGAACAGTAAGGTTTAGGTGTTCATTTTTCCCGTGCGCTCTTCGGGAGTGGAATGGTAGGGAGATAGTATGATTGTGGTTCGATGAAGCCACTGCCAAGCACTCAAATGTATATTGCAGAGTTATCACGTAGATGTAGATGTAGATGTAGATGTACCTACGAAAACCTAGCAACAAACTGCCGGGCCCCTGATACCCAGAATCAGTGAAGTTTTTCGTTCCAAAGAATGACAAACAGACAGTTAAGCAGGCAGAAATTATATTTTGGCTCTTCAGTCTCTGTATAATTTTTATGACTATAACGAATCCACAATTACAAAGAAATCATGCAGCTAATATGTATATTATTCTGCTTACAATGTAATGAAATTAATGTCTGTATATGTATTGCGTTAGAAAATAAACTTTCTACTGTAGTAGCAATGAAACGTATGTGTGGATGATCAAATGTGAAACTTAAGCAAGTACTCCAAAGAACGAACCTCTTCTTTAACAACAATTGACATGACAGTCTGAAGGCACTCTTCGCAGTTTTTCTTTGGTTTTAAGCTAAACATGATCCAAAAACGATGTAAGATAGAAAATATTAATCCAAGGTTAAAAATGACCCAACCTCTGGCAGCACATCTTGCGTAAAAGTACACTTCATTGGAAGAACGCTGCATTGAAAGATGTGCCTCAACCACTAGTTACATTCAGGCGAGGTTTAGTAGGCTCCATATTTATCTACGTAATCGCCTACTTTTTTTTATAAGAGCTAATAAATGTATCGGACGCTCTTTAGAACACACATCTTGTTCCTACGTTTTGAGCCTAGGAGACTGAAGTGATTTGTGGGAGGGAACCAATCAGCTAGGTCATCGAACCCATCGGAGTAGGGAAGGATGGGGAAAGATGTCGGCCATACCCTTTCGAAGGAGCCAACCCTGCATAGGCCTGAGGCGATTTAGCGAAATCAAGGAAAATCGGAAGGAAGATGGCCGGACGGGGTTTTGAGCCGACGTCCTCGCGAGTGCGAGTGCATTGTGCCAACCACTGTACCACCTTGCTTAGAATAATTATACACAAATTCAAAACTGGTTGCAGCTTTTCCCTGAAGCATACCCAGTTGCACAAATTTTCAACGACCGCACAATTATATTGTTTACTCAGACTTGTGATGCATTGTTATTTAGACATCAGATATGCTAGAAATAGCAATGTTGGTACAGGATTTTTGTGTGTAACGTATTTTTCAAATAGTAAATATTTCAATTCATTTTAAATTAGCTTTGTAATTCAGGCCGTTAACAAGTCACTGTTGCACTTAATATGCCACTTAAAGCAACGTCATGATACCTACGGAACCTATATAAATACAAAACTTCGTGTTAAACATCTTGCTGGCACTGAAAGTGTGAGTATTGTTTGCCTTTCTCTACATTTATAAATTGAACGTATTTCGTTCAGTTTCTCCTCATTTCACAGCAGACAAGAAATATTGCTGTGAATCTTTGCTGATTGACAACACTCTTCTATTGAAGAAGAGTATAGTGGTTCTTTTGTGATCTGACAGAAAGATTTATCAGCTGGTATGTTATAAGACATTTTAATAGTAAGAACGACTTAACAGCCTTTTTCGAGTGTGACAGACGTTAGATGTTACGTTTGATAATTACAGTTAATAGAGTCTCATAAACCCACATTTTCACTACATATCCATCTAACGCACATCTGCTGGAGATAAGTGTTCCTTGGTTCGCATTTATCGAGAAATGCAATATTTTTGTCATCAATTCCCTCAAAGATCAAACTTTTCAGAACGGCAGAATGCATAATAAAATACTAAAACATGCAAAACATTTCATTATAGCTGTAAGAGAACTGAACTGGCTAGAAATAAACTTCATTACTGTACCGGTGTGGAGTTGTATTCTGTGGGCCGCTAGCACTGTGATGATGTGTGTTGCTTGAAGTTCAGTGGCATGGAAATTTTTTATCTGGATGAAAAGCCAGGCTTGTCTTAATTGCAGAGGTGATATATTAATGCGGGAGGACTCCTCACTGCGTAGCGGTACTCCAAAAGAAGACGGACAAGTGTAGTGTAGAAAGTCTCTTGAGCCAATCAAACACGCATAGTCCACATCAACATTGCAACATTCTATGTAAGTTCGGCGATGTTTTGTAAAGTCCTTCACCTCGATGACAGGTTTTTGAAACCTGAATATGTTGTAAAGAGCTTCAATTTTGTATTGGCTTGTTTACACCTCATTTTCCTAAACTTGCCTTGGTTGTTATTTAAACTCTGGCACCAAAATATAATGTTGCTTCACAAACATCGTTTTCAGCAATTACAGTAGACTAATAGATTTATTATTTTCATAGTTGTGTATGTACTACTGTCATTTTTGTTTAGTACATGATAAGTAATGTAGTGACATCAATTAGTTTGACTGGGATCTTTAAATTGTTATCGTAGCATCATTTTATGCATTCACTTCTGCAGTGCAATATCTTCATCAACCATCGAATTGTCGGTGTGTAAAGTCTTTCTAATTGCAAGTTTTCAGTTCATGCACGTAAAAGGAAAGGATTATTAGTATGGTTAGTTAAAATTAGGTTGAACCATTCTTGTTACACCACTTGTGAAATACCCAGTTCTGTTATCTGTCAAAAGAGCCATGTTCTCCTTTTTTCACACGTTCTCCGTGTCCCCCACGTTTTGCGTGTTTAGAGTGACGCATAAAGCGATGGCGTAAGACGTGGTGCTTACTTACCTTACCCAATGCGATAGCATTACGAGGCAGTTGAGGCTGACACGTTTGTCTTCTCTGATGTGGAAGTATCAGTTTCAGCAGTTGTGACTGAACCATCTGTTGCTGTGTCAGCAACTGTTGTTTCTTCTTCTGGTAAGGCCGTTGCATTTGTTGTGGTTGTAGAAATTGTCCCCTCTGATGTCGTCTCCACCGCTCACTCACATGTTTCACTGGGTTCAGTCCTGTGTGTTGTTGATGAATTAGGTACTGTGTTGGCCAACGAAACTTCTTGGCAGACACTCATGGGTCTGTACCGGCAGACGCGACAACGACGGGGAGAACCAGAGCATTTGTAAACGGTAACACCTTCAGAAGCAGGTGAATACACTTTATCATTTGACAACCTGCTATAGCCACACCACAAGGGGGACACTTGTCACCATGTCAAATGAGTCGAGGGACGACACCAAACTCATGACAATGAAAAGTCCTCTGTGTATTTTGCTAGCACATGGAAATTATCACACTTAATTTGAATATTCCAGAAACAGTGAAGAAGGTCATGTGCACACATATATTTCATTTAGTGTAATGTTCACAACACAACATCTCAGTTAGCAATATTTTGGATAGTACTTGTCCCTCCGAGAGTTGGGCGAAGAGGCCATTGATGTAATAACTGGCAGATAGAAGCTGATTTAGCAGTTAGGCCAAGTGGCCACTGATTCATTAGATGACGGAACAGGTCCAAGCCAAGCACCCCAGGTAGTGCATTTTATATAGATAAGAACAAGAGACAGATGGCTCGTCTCTTCACAATGGGAATGCCATTTGTAATGATATGAAATCACAGTGAAGAAATTACGACAGTAAAATATTGGTTCGAGGAGTAGCTCAGTAAAGTACAGGGTGTGAAAGGCATATATTCAGATATTTTTATATGTTGTACCATTATACGTATACACATCAATATGTTGGTTAGTGCTTCTGCATCAGTCTACCCACGCACTATAATTGATGTTTTCTCCATGGTCGTAACTGCACAATGAAGTGGACTATGCCTTTCGGTATATACTACCCGCTTTGCTTTCACACGTACACATATTAATAATTGATGTGTTACACAGGGTGAAAATGAATGTTAAGGGCTTACTTGTACTACATTTCCGTGGAGGTACTACTACCCTAACAGAAAAAGTACGAATTTTAATAGCCATAATTATAATTAAATACTGATTCAGTATTCTTCAGTACACCGTCCTCAGTCACCACTAGACAAGTCTGCACTTACACCCATTTACCTTGTATAGCAAATGGTGAAACACCTAAGATATAATCATGAGTAATGAAACTTTTTTTAAGGAGAGCGTATTATCTTGCTACTTCCGCATGTCTCCATCCTTATCAAAGATTCCTTTCTGTTTCCGCAGTCCACCATCCGACGAGTGGTGGAGGGTACTCCGTACCCCTGTCCGTCGTCTCCTTTCCTGATGCACTCTAAAACAAAGCGAGAGGAAAATGGTTGTTTATGTGCCTTCGTATGTGTGATAATTTCTCGTAATTTATTTTCTCGGTCCATGTGGGAAATATACTGCGGCGGCAGTAGAACCGATCTTCTGTCACCTTTAAATGCTGGTACTCTAAATTTTCTCAATAGTGTTTCTGGTACATAATGTCTCCTTCCCTCTCGGAATTCTTATTTTAGATCCTGCACCATGTCGCTGGGGTATGTTAGTAAAATATCTAATTGCCCGTCTCTGAATTGCTTCGATGTCTTCCTTCAATGTGACCCAGTATGCATCCAAAAACAGGAGCAGTACCCAAGAATAGGTGGCACTAGCGTCCTATATGCGGTCTCATTTACTTATGATTCTCCCATTAAACAGATTTCGTCCAATCGCCTTCCTCAGCGTTACGCCTATGTATTTCAACGACGTGACTGTGGAAAACAGGACTCTATTAACGCTGTGTCCCAGTATTACGGTTTATCATCCACATAAACTTTCATGTTCTTTCATTTGGAGCTAGTGCCATTCATCACGTTAACTATAAATTTTGTCGAAGTCATGTTTTATCCTCCTACAGTCACTCACATTTGACACTTACCATACACTACAACATCGTCTGCAAACAGTCGCAATGTGCTGTCCATCCGGTCCGCCAAATCATTTGTATATGTAGTGGGCCTGTCGGACTTCGATGGAGCACTCCTGACGATATAATTGTCTCTGATGAAAATTGGCAGTCGAGGACCACATCCTGGGTTCTATAACTTAAGAAATATTCGAGACACTCACATGTCAGTGAAACAAATCCATATGCTCGTACCTTCTTTAACAGGCTTCGAAGGGGTACCGTGCCAAATGTTTTCCCGAAATCTAGAAATATGCGATTTGCCTGTTGCACATCATCCATAATTCGCAGCATATCATGTGAGAAAAGGGAAAACTGAATTTCGCACTAGCGACACTTACTGAAACGATGTTGTTTCGCTGAGATAAGATTCTCAGTCTCCAGAAAATTTATTATCAATTGAAGACATTAAGTCTGTATATGACTCCACGATCATTTTATTTTGAGCTCTTTTATTTTCACAAATCCATCTTGATCACATATATTTCTATCCACTTTACGTCCGGTTTAGGCTTAACGCCATCTTCAGATATGTTTTGATTATAAATACTGTGTAATCGACGAGGTTCAATTAATTATGATTAAATCTGTACTAGTCTTAGTGATGCATGAAATATGAAATATTTACAGCCATGTAACATAGAGTTAAAATATTCTGATACAAATCATGGTTAAGTTAACCATGTGCTTGATACTACTCAGATTGCGTCAATATTTAAACAATATCCTAATGCCAGCAGACGGCACCTTAGCCAGTTTACATAGTAAACAAGTGCCGCCAATATAAAGATTAAAATGCGGTACACATTGTCATTAGTTAAAAAAATTTCTCCCTTGGCTAAACGAGTGTATGTAATGAAAAACATATACTGATATACTCATTGTTGAAATCCATAAAAAGTACAAATTACATACTGTACAACTCTCGCCTGGTTAGGGCTACTTTTTATACTGGCATTCATAAAAGCTGTGCGTTACCTAAGCAGGCTAAGGGTTGTATGGCATATTATTTGTACTGTTTATGAATTTCAAGTGAGAGTCTAATTTCACATATAGTATATCGGTATATTTTTTATGATAGGCTCTCGTTTAGCCATGGGGGAAATTTTTTTAACTAAAGACTATGCGTACCGCATTTTAATCTTTATATTGTCGACTTTGATTTACTATGTACTCTGGCTAAATTTCCCTTTGTCAGAATTAGGTTTTTGTATAAATACTGACGCAGTCTGAAAATTAGCAAGCACATTTTCAACTTGACGATGATTTATATCACAATACTTTAACGGTATGTATGACTGTTATACATGGATATAAATATTTACTATTTTATATTACATGCATCTGTAATACATGAATAGATTTAATCTTAATAAATATACTTGGTCGCTTACACAATATTTATATTTACAACATATCCGAAGATCTCGATAAGCCGAAAATAGTCATAAAGTACACTCCTGGAAATGGAAAAAAGAACACATTGACACCGGTGTGTCAGACCCACCATACTTGCTCCGGACACTGCGAGAGGGCTGTACAAGCAATGATCACACGCACGGCACAGCGGACACACCAGGAACCGCGGTGTTGGCCATCGAATGGCGCTAGCTGCGCAGCATTTGTGCACCGCCGCCGTCAGTGTCAGCCAGTTTGCCGTGGCATACGGAGCTCCATCGCAGTCTTTAACACTGGTAGCATGCCGCGACAGCGTGGATGTGAACCGTATGTGCAGTTGACGGACTTGAGCGAGGGCGTATAGTGGGCATGCGGGAGGCCGGGTGGACGTACCGCCGAATTGCTCAACACGTGGGGCGTGAGGTCTCCACAGTACATCGATGTTGTCGCCAGTCGTCGGCGGAAGGTGCACGTGCCCGTCGACCTGGGACCGGACCGCAGCGACGCACGGATGCACGCCAAGACCGTAGGATCCTACGCAGTGCCGTAGGGGACCGCACCGCCACTTCCCAACAAATTAGGGACACTGTTGCTCCTGGGGTATCGGCGAGGACCATTCGCAACCGTCTCCATGAAGCTGGGCTACGGTCCCGCACACCGTTAGGCCGTTTTCCGCTCACGCCCCAACATCGTGCAGCGCGCCTCCAGTGGTGTCGCGACAGGCGTGAATGGAGGGACGAATGGAGACGTGTCGTCTTCAGCGATGAGAGTCGCTTCTGCCTTGGTGCCAATGATGGTCGTATGCGTGTTTGGCGCCGTGCAGGTGAGCGCCACAATCAGGACTGCATACGACCGAGGCACACAGGGCCAACACCCGGCATCATGGTGTGGGGAGCGATCTCCCACACTGGCCGTACACCTCTGGTGATCGTCGAGGGGACACTGAATAGTGCACGGTACATCCATACCGTCATCGAACCCATCTTTCTACCATTCCTAGACCGGCAAGGGAACTTGCTGTTCCAACAGGACAATGCACGTCCGCATGTATCCCGTGCCACACAACGTGCTCTAGAAGGTGTAAGTTAACTACCCTGGCCAGCAAGATCTCCGGATCTGTCCCCCATTGAGCATATTTGGGTACTGGATGAAGCGTCGTCTCACGCGGTCTGCACGTCCAGCACGAACGCTGGTCCAACTGAGGCGCCAGGTGGAAATGGCATGGCAAGCCGTTCCACAGGACTATATCCAGCATCTCTACGATCTTCCCCATGGGAGAATAGCAGCCTGCATTGCTGCGAAAGGTGGATATACACTGCACTAGTGCCGACATTGTGCATGCTCTGTTGCCTGTGTCTATGTGCCTGTGGTTCTGTCAGTGTGATCATGTGATGTATCTGACCCCAGGAATGTGTCAATAAAGTTTCCCCTTCCTGGGACAATGAATTCACGGTGTTCTTATTTCAATTTCCAGGAGTGTATAAAGAAATCTGTGTGATCAAGAAGGACTTGTGAAAATAAAAATGCTGAAAAATTTATTATATTCGAACTGATAATGTATTCATGGATTTTGCTGCATACCGATGTCAGGGATAGCAGTCTGTAACTTTGCAGGTCCGTTCCTTTGTCCTTCTAATATGTAAGACTTAACTGCACTCTTTTCCAATAACTGACGACTTTTCGCTGGGAGAGAGATTCGCGGTAGATGCAAGCTAGGTAAGAGGCCAATGCTATGGAATGCTCTTTTACCCGCTCATCGATTTCACATTAAGACCAAAATTTTCATGAGTTCTCTGTCAAATGGTTTGCTAATGTATGACGGCGGTAGCTGTTGTATGCTTCTAGCATAGATCTTTTCACAGACGCTTCAATCTCTACTATCCTTTGCTAGCAGTCATTTACATGTCCTCTTCTGTACCTAGAGCGCAACACCGTCCACTTCGTCAAATTTTCCAGAACCTTGTTATTAAACCATGGTTGATCTTTTGCCCTTAACCCACTTACTAGGCACATAATTAACTAGATTACGATGTATATCCGTTTAAACTTAGCCCCAGTATGATTGACGTTGAGCAGTTATAAACAAAATGATACCACTGCAAGTCATTATGTGTTACAGTGCCGGAGAAACAGAATACATATTGGCCAGCAGACTGAGATCCATGCCACAGGTTACCCCAAGAAGCAGATAAGCAGAGGAGCCCCGCCGGTTGAACGAGCCACATGGCGTCAAGACATCTGAAAGCCCATGTGTAAAATGACGTCCTCCAGCAGGGACAGGAGCCGTGTACGTTCAGAGAAACCGCTAGTAATAGTTTCTAGAACATTTTAGAGTAACAAAGGGGAAGTGCTGGAGCTACTGAGAATATGCATGCTGCATTTGAGGTAGCTAAAGGTAAGGACCAAGAATTATTATTTTGGTAGCTCAATTATAAAGTTACTGGTGATAGAAGACCTAATTTGTTAGTCAGAGGTAACAGAGAAAAAACTTCCGAAAAACGTACGACAGATTTTTACACGCATATAATATTTCAAGCCAGACAACATTCAGGGGAATTGTAGCCTGATGGGGAAATGGGATGAATTAACAATCAAAGTCCCTTAGGGTTGCCATAAGAGCGTGACTGAAAAAGTGAAGTTAAGCGCCATAATGGAATTGGTTTATGCACTAGGACCAGCATATTTACTTCAGAGTTTGGAAAATGACAGAATACAGAGCGCAGCATGTTGGAGAAATGCGAGAACATTTGTTTAAGTGACTCATTTCATTTCGTGCTGTAAGACGAAAGTGCGAATATGCCAAAGGAAATGGAAATATTGGTAGGGTAATAATAAAGAAAGGTGATAAGTGACATTACAGTTGTGGGAATCAGAGGCATGTATGCAGATACTGTGATAAAGACCCTAAAATGTCAAAGTCAGAGGGGTGCAGACACATACTAAGGCAGAGTTAGCTACAAAATTTCTAGATTTCTGCTACTATTGTGACGAGTCAGAGCAAACAGATGCATAGTGTAACTGCTAAGAAGTCAGAGACGTCACCGTAAGGCCTCTGAGAGTTCCGGATGTTATTTATGTACTAAATACTGGCAAGCAGCACGCCGGTGTGGAGAGAAACTCGGGAACACTCCTAAGAAAACGATGGAATATTCAATAGCTGCTTCATGTGGCAGTCATGCGTGGTCACTGTCAAAAATGGCCCAATGTTAGGGTAGTAGCATTCACAGCAGAAAATGACAGAGGTGACAGAGCAATGGGATACCTTCTAATATCGTTTCGGACCTCCCTTTGGTTGGCAAAGTGCTAAGGCAGCTGGACGTGGCATAGACTCAAGAAGTCGTTGGAAGTCCTCTGCAGAAATATTGAACCATGCTGCCTCTATATCCGTCCATAACTACGAAAGTGTTAATCATGCAGGTATTGTGCAAGAACTAACATCATCAGTATCTGTCATTAATCTTTTAAGGGATTTAAGAAGGCGGCCCTAGTGGCCAGATCATTCTTTCGAATTGTCCACAATATTCTTCAAGCTAATAACGAACAACTGTGGCCCGGTGAATGGTGCATTGTCATCTATAAAAATTCCATCGTTATCTGGGAACATGATGTCCATGAATGGCTACAAATGGTCTCCAAGTAGCCGAACATAGCCATTTCCTGTCAATGAGCAGTTCAGTTGGACCAGAGGATCCAGTCCATTCCACGTAAATACAGCCCAAGCCATTATGGAACAGCCACCAGCCTGCAGAGTGCCTTGTTGATAACTTGGGTCCATAGCTTCGTGATGTCTGCACCACGCGAAATCAACCGTGAGCTCTTACCAAATGTAACTGAAACTCATCTGACCAGGTGACTGTTTTCCAGTACTGCTTTTCTTCGAAATTTCTCTATGTACTCCGTTAATCCTTTCTGGTAAGGACCACTCACTGCGTAGAGGTACTCCAAAGTGTAGTGCAGGAAGTCTCTTGAGCAGATATGCTGCATTTTCAAAGTGTTTTTCCAATAAATCACAGCCTTTGGTTCGCTTTCCACACATTTTCTGTTGTTCTTTTGAATTTAAGCTATACGCAATTGTAATACCTAGATATCAATTGAATTTACGGCCGTCAGGTCTGATATTTCGTTTAACTGAAGTTTTACCGAATTCTTTTTAGCACTTCTGTGGATGATCTCATACGTTTCATTTTTTATAGGCAATGGCCAATTTTCGCATCATAAAGATATGTTTTTAAGTCGTTCCGCAATTTACTTTGATCTTCTGATGACTTTGGTAGACGCTAAACGACAGCATCATCTGCAAACAACCTGGAGGGCTGCTCAGATTGTTTCCTAAATCATTTGTATTGAAAAGGAACAGCACTTGTCTATAACACTGCCTTTGGGAACACCAGAAATAAGTTCAGTTTTACTCGACACCTTTTCGTCACTTTCCTAGGAACTGCGAACACTCTGGCAGGGAATCAGGAATTCATTGCCGCAAATGAGACTATATCCGTAAACATGCAGTTTGATTAGAAGCCACTTTTTAGGTACAGTGTCAAAAACCTTCTGGAGATCTAGAAATACAGAATCAATTTGGAATCCCTTGTTACTAGCACTGACCATTTCGTGTGAGTAAATAGCTAGTTGTGTTTCACAACAACGATGTTTCCTAAATCCGTGCTGACTCTGTGTCAATAGACAGTTCTCTTCGAGGTAATTCATAATGTTGGAAAACAATATACATTCCAAAATCCTGCTGCATATCGAAGTTAATGAATTGGCCTGTTATTTACAGGATTACTCCTATTACCTTTCCTGAATATTCGTGAGACTGTGAAACTTTCCAGTCTTTGGGTAAGGTTCTTTCGTGAAGAGACGGATTGTACATTGAACATTAGACATACATTGTAGATTAGGGGTCTACTGCACAAGCGTACCCAGAATGGGCCCTGCACAGGAAGACTTGCTTTTATCGATTTAGGCTTCTCCTCTAATAGGAGGGCAATTACTTCTAATTTTCTTATGTTGACAGCTGTTCTTGATTAGAATTCACGAATATTTACTTCGTTGTCTTTAATGAAGGAATTTCGAGGATTAAGTTTAATAACTCCGTCTTACTGTCCCTCTTATCGGTACCTTTGGCATTTTCGCGTAAAGATACTGATTGTGTCTTGCCGTTAGCATTCTTTACGTACCATCAAAATCACTCTCGAATTTATGCCAGGTTTCAAGAGAAACTATCGTGGTGGAAACTGTTATTAGCATCTCGCATTGAGGTCTGCGCTACGTTTCGAGCTTCTGTAGAAGATCCCAAATTTTTTAGATTTTGTTTTCATTTAAATGTGGCATGCTTCTTGCGTTGTTTCCGCAGCAGTGTTCCTACCCGTTTCATGTACCAAGAGGAATCAGCTCCATCAGCTCCGTCGTTTGTTAACTTATGTACTGTAAATCTCTGAATTGCAGGCGATACTATTTCTTTGAATTAAAGCCTCATTTGGAAGGATTAGAGCTTGTGTTTCAAGAATGTGTCGAGAGAATATTTATCTGTTTTCTGAATACATATATTTTTCGTTTACTTTTAGGGTATTTAGTCCCTCTGCGACAGCTCTGTGTTCACTAATCCCTTTATCCGTTTTGATGCTCGTTATTAACTCATAATTCTATGTTGCAAAGATATCAAGTATGTTTTTACAACCGTTTACTATCCGAGTCGGCCTGTGAAATAACAGATGCAAATAATATATAGAGAATGCGTTTAGCACTATTCTGCATGATGTTTTATCCGTACCTCCATATTAAAACATGTATTTTCGGTAAGATATATAGGGTAAACTGAAGTCACCACCAACTATAACTGTATGCGCCGAGTAGGTGTTATGATATTATTTAAGTTGGGCAGTCGCTAAAAGGATTCCCTGACGATTTGTGAATTGGAATGTCCCAGGCTTCTAACTCCAGACACCACTCCGTGTTTAAAGTTTATTAATTTCCATCGTACGGCCATAATCACGTCGGAAACATTTTCTCATTCATCACTTGAGTCAAAATGACAGCTCCGCATTCACACTGCGCTTTCACCCCTTGTGTACGTGATACTACCGCTATCTCTATATGTGCATATCGCTTTACTATGACTTTTGTCATCCGAGTGTATTTACAAATTAGTTACAGGAGAAGCTACATCCAAATGTGTACCAGCTGACAAGCATGAGGTGCGAAGAGTGAAGAATGTGACACTTGGCACTTTCAACATGCTGAGGATGGTGAATTTGACGCTTAAAATAGCCAGAAATGTTTTAGGAGGAAACTAACTTCAAATCTGAATAAGGGAAGAAACGTCCGTTGTAATAGTTTAGTAGGAAGATATTTCCTCACAAGAGAGATAGTGGTCATTATCTATATGGGTAGACAGTTAGAAGTGACTGAGAGTAATATACCGTTGTGGAAGGTACAGGACGATAAGATACTGAAAGAGCAAACGAAACCACGAAATGTTACTTGACAATTGGGAGCACGATTGGCCCTCAGACGTGGTCCAAGATGATAACGCTCACATCGCGCAAGTCATTGACGCTTTAGAACAGGGCACGTAAAATGAAACGTAAAACATGAATGACAAAAGTTATGCCGGCCAGAGTGGCCGAGCGGTTCTAGGCGCTACAGTCTGGAACCGCACGACCGCTACGGTCAACCTTCGAATCCTGGCTCGGGCATGGATGTGTGTGATCTCCCTAGGTTAGCTATGTTTAAGTAGTTCTAACCTCTAGGGGACTGATGATCTCAGAAATTAAGTCGCATAGTGCTTAGAGCCATTTCAACCATTATTACAAACGTTCTGTTGTGCAGATCTGAAAATGGTTCAAATGGCTCTAAGCACTATGGGACTTAACATCTGAGATCATCAGTTCCCTAGAAGTTAGAACTACTGAAACCTAACAAACGTAAGGACATCACACACGTCCATGCCCGATTCAGGATTCGAACCTGCGACTGTAGCGGTCGCTCAGTTCCAGACTGATGCGCCTAGAACCGCTCGACCACACCAGCCGTTTGTGCATATCCCATTGTGCTTCATTTAAAACGTGACAGATTTTCATTTACTGAAACTATGAGGCATATACATCCGGTATCAACAGAACATAAAGGTAAAATTATGCACTGTGGTGACATGAGTCATCCGGTAGCGATATGCACAAACACAGATGCCGGTAGTGCCACATACACAAGGTATGAAAGGGCAGTGCGCTGTTGAAACTGTCACTTGTACTCGTGTGATGCATGTGAAAATGTGTCCGATGTGGTCATGGTCTCTCGACGGGAATTAACGAACTTTAAACGTGGAACGGTGGTTGGAGCTAGAAGCCTGGGACATTCCATTTCCGATGTCGTCAGGGAATCTAATACATAGAAATCCACAATGTCAAGAATGTCACGAGAACCAAATTTCAGGTATTACCTCTCATCATTAAAAACGCAGTGGCCGACGCTCTTCACATAAGGACCGGGAGCAGTGGCGTTTGCAATAGTTGTCAGTGCTAACAGTCAAGCAACATTGAGTGAAAAAGACCCTGAAATCAGTGTGGGACGTCCAACAAACGTATCCGTTAGCACAAAGCGGCCAAAGTTCGCGTTTGTCGCCACGACACGCCATCACTTGCAGCACCTCTCCTTGGAACGTTACCTTATCGCCTGCTTCCTAGAAGACTGGGAAACCTTAGCCTGGTAGTTTGTCGGCAGTTATAATTACCACATGTGGCATCGTATTGTCGTGGATGAGAATCACTTTGTCCACATTTTGTATTTCTCGACGCCTTCGTCTGATGGCAGGCCAGAAGGCCGCTAACATCACATTCCTGAGCGATGGCTTTCAACAGATATTTTCTTTTTTTCTTTTTTGTGACGTCCGAACGTGGATGTTTCCACACCATTCTCTGCTAGTGGGATTCCGGCGTGAAATGCAGCACTCACGTTTTATCACCAGTAACAAACAGTTCATGGAAGTCTTGGCACTCCTTGGATTACCGTTCCAGATGATTCAGTGAAGACATCATTCGCTTGCCTTTCATCATGTTATCCGAGGCTTAGAAGCATGAGACCTTCCCATCTATACCTTAGGATCTGTGAATGGTATAAAATGCGCATATCACCTTCGTACTAAGGGTAGCACTGCCTAATGTAGTAAAGGAGACCGAGAGAAAGCAAAATTGTAGGTACACGTCAATAGGCAGAAGACATACTATTGAAATAGAAGTGTATTGCATACACTTTCTACTAAATTTAGGTGAGATTTCCTCGTAATGAATACGAAATCATCATGTTAGCATGCACAGTGATGACTTGTCTCTTGATCATTACTTGAAGTTATTATGCCTGGGATGTTCGAGTGCACGGGCTTCCTCAGGATTATATTACCATCATCAACGATCGTCGAAGTTATCAGTATCACCTGAAAGTTGGTAACGTAATTAAATCTTAGAACTATTCATGAAAACTTAGTAGCGCAAAGAGAGCGGATTTGAAGGTTGTTCAACAAGACAAGGATAAACTAAAGCATCTAAATATTAGTAAAAAGAATTGAAATATGTTGATTAATGGGGTCACACACAATGTGGAAAGATTGTAAGTAACGTGATCCATAAAACGATAAATTAATGAATCCTTAACTTTGTATGAGAATTTAGCAAAATTTTGTTCGGAACCTTGGACGAGGCGGATGTCGCTTATTAAGAAATGCACAAGCATATGATCGAATCTAAATCAGAACAACTGTGGAAATTATCAAAGAGCACGTGACTGTAGTAAATTCCCCTAGTCTGGTCTGAACTGGATGGTACATTCAATCAGCAGAAATGGGAAGTTGCTTAAGAGTAGTATGACAGAAATAGAACAGTTCACATGTACTGTCTGGGAACTACAGATGTGACTCTGAAAAGAACTACACCTTATTGAGCCACTTAAGTACAGAATATGAACAGTTAGTGAGTGCAGCAGTTCATACACAGAAAGACCACCTGCACCACATGTAGTAAATTCACTAGAGAATGTTGAATACCTAAGGCTAATCCAAGCTGAAGAGAGATGTAAGGTTTCCACTATATCTAATTGTAGATTATATAGGTATAGTCTATTGAATGTCATGATTCTTGAAGTGTTTGGTAACATTGATGTTTAAGGATATTTAATTGATATTAACTTAAGTGAGAATTCTAGACATTTAACATTTTATGTTGACCATTTGTTACGACAGCAGGTAAGGAACAGAAATTATGTAAGGAGAGAGACAAAAGGAAGAAAATTTATAAACAACTTTTATGGAAATTACGATGTATGACTGAGAAAAGAGGAAAGATCTTACAACGAAATAGGCATTGTCCTAATAATTGTATTAAGTAAAAATTAATTCATTAGCTAAAAGTTAATGGACACATTTATGTGCCAATTAATGGTTGTATGTAGATTCTGGTGAGGAAGATGATACCATATTTTATAATACATGTTCATCTCAAGCTGTTGAAGTAAATGAAATCGGGAAGAATGGTGAAAGGTAGTGTCCTGATATATTCAGTTTGACAAAATGGTACAACAAATTATAATTGGAAAGAGGTAATACCAAATGTGGCTTTGAGCACAGATGTTGTGAGGGCCCGGAATCGAACATTGATGCCTGACAGGTACGATTATATTTTCCTTAGAAATATGTAAAATGGAATCTGCTGATTTAAGAAAAACCTTCAAAAGAGTAGAGAAAATTTCCAAAACCATAGGGAAGGAGTAGATCGAAATGCAAAGCCGAGAAAGGGTCTAAAAATGTCCCATTGCTACATATCCTAAGTACAACCTTAGTTTTGATAGAAGTTGTATCTTTGCGTTATTCCGAATGTGATTGTTGCAACATTTGCGTAAGAAATTATTTGATGAAATTTGAGGTGGTGACCAGCTTTCTCTTTCTAAGTGAACGACTGTAGTGAGTTCATCAGAGAAACCAAATTACCGTTGCGAGCAGGAGGACAGATGACAAAATAGTGACGTAAGAAAGACTTCGTAGAGAAACAGATGCCTGAGTAATCCCAAGAAACTGACGATAGTGTACAAAATGTAGCTGCGTTCTTTCAGGATCATCTAAACAATCCATGTACAACTTATATAGTAGTACTGCTACTTTGTGTAGGGCCCATTAATGTATTTCTGCGGGGAGCTGTCAGGACCGGCACTATTTTAGTTAAAAGTGAGAAAATAAGTGGGGCAGTTGCACTGGGCCTTCTTGGAAGGCGCCAATGGGTGTGCTGAGCACGAGGAACACGAACGGAGCACAGTCGAGTAATTGTAAACGAGAACGTCTTCCGAAGCAAATTTTTAGGTTAGAGGGTTTCAGTAAACCACAGAAAGGGCGTCCGTCTCAACGGGGGCAGGTTAAAACACAGAAAGGTAGTTGCAGAAACGATCGGTGTTGTAATTGTGAATAGTCATAACTCTGTTGGGAAAGAACCAGAGTTGCAAGCCCTAATAGAAAGGACTGAAGCGCAAGTAGTTATAAGTTCGAAAAGCTGGATAAAGCCGGAAATAAGTTTAGCAGAAATTTTTTCAAAGGATTTAGCAATGATCAGAACGGATAGATTAAATAGAGTTGTGATGGCTTATTTATTAATGTCAGAAGTTGTTTACCTTGTAGTGAAATTGGAGTAGATATTTCCTGCGAAGTAGTATGTCGGACTAAACTATTAATGGGATCGTTTTACCGACCACCCGACTTAGAACACATATTCCTGAACAATTCAATGAAAACATGAGTCTCATTTCAATAGGTACCACAATCATGCAATTATAGTCTTGGTGGCTTAATTCTACCATCGATATGCTGGAAAAATTACACATATAAAGCCGGCGACAGGCAAAAAGAGTCATCCGCAATTGTACTGAAAATTATTTCCAACCAGTAGTTCATGAGCCAACTCGATACATAAATGGTTGCGAAAGCATACTTGACCTCTTAGAAGCAAATAATCCCGTACCAATTGGGAGTATCATGACGAATGCAGGGATTAGCGACCACAAGGCGGCTTCTGCTAGGCTGAATACCGTAACACCCACAACCCTCAAAAGGAAACGCAAGTACATCTATTTATAAAAGTTGGTAAAAATGCTCTTAATGCCTCTTTAAGAGGCAGTCTCCACTCCTTCAGATCTGATCATGTTAGCGTAAAATACACTCTTGGAAATTGAAATAAGAACACCGTGAATTCATTGTCCCAGGAAGGGGAAACTTTATTGACACATTCCTGGGGTCAGATACATCACATTATCACACTGACAGAACCACAGGCACATAGACACAGGCAACAGAGCATGCACAATGTCGGCACTAGTACAGTGTATATCCACCTTTCGCAGCAATGCAGGCTGCTATTCTCCCATGGATACGATCGTAGAGATGCTGGATGTAGTCCTGTGGAACGCCTTGCCATGCCATTTCCACCTGGCGCCTCAGTTGGACCAGCGTTCGTGCTGGACGTGCAGACCGCGTGAGACGACGCTTCATGCAGTCCCAAACATGCTCAATGGGGAACAGATCCGGAGACCTTGCTGGCCAGGGTAGTTGACTTACACCTTCTAGAGCACGTTGGGTAGCACGGGATACATGCGGACGTGCATTGTCCTGTTGGAACAGCAAGTTACTTTGCCGGTCTAGGAATGGTAGAACGATGGGTTCGATGACGGTTTGGATGTACCGTGCACTATTCAGTGTCCCCTCGACGATCACTAGAGGTGTACGGCCAGTGTAGGAGATCGCTCCCCACACCATGATGCCGGGTGTTGGCCCTGTGTGCCTCGGTCGTATGCAGTCCTGATTGTGGCGCTCATCTGCACGGCGCCAAACACGCATCCGACCATCATTGGCACCAAGGCAGAAGCGACTCTTATCGCTGAAGACGACACGTCTCCATTCGTCCCTCCATTCACGCCAGTCGCGACACCACTGGAGGCGGGCTGCACGTTGTTGGGGCGCGAGCGGAAGACGGCCTAACGGTGTGCGGGACCGTAGCCCAGCTTCATGGAGACGGTTGCGAATGGTCCTCGCCGATACCCCAGGAGCAACAGTGTCCCTAATTTGCTGGGAAGTGGCGGTGCGATCCCCTACGGCACTGCGTAGGATCCTACGGTCTTGGCGTGCATCCGTGCGTCGCTTCGGTCCGGTCCCCGGTCGACGGGCACGTGCACCTTCCGCCGACCACTGGCGACAACATCGATGTACTGTGGAGACCTCACGCCCCACGTGTTGAGCAATTCGGAGGTAAGTCCACCCGGCCTCCCGCATGCCCACTATACGCCCTCGCTCAAAGTCCGTCAACTGCACATACGGTTTACGTCCACGCTGGCGCGGCATGCTACCAGTGTTAAAGACTGCGATGGAGCTCCGTATGCCACGGCAAACTGGCTGACACTGACGGCGGCGGTGCACAAATGCTGCGCAGCTAGCGCCATTCGACGGCCAACACCGCGGTTCCTGGTGTGTCCGCTGTGCCGTGCTTGTGATCTTTGCTTGTACAGCCCTCTCGCAGTGTCCGGAGCAAGTACGGTGGGTCTGACACACCGGTGTCAATCTGTTCATTTTTGCATTTCCAGGAGTGTATATGTGTAATGATTTCAAAGAGATAGTATCGAAGGTTGTTGAGAGATATATACCACTTAAAGTAATAAGTATTGGTACGGGACCTCCATGCTACACAAAACGGGTGAGATCGCTGCTCCAGGAGCAACGAAAAAAGCACTCCAAATTTAAATGAACGCAAAATCCCTTACATTGGCAACGTTTTGCAGAACTTCAAAATATAGCGCGTACTTCAGTGTGAGATGCTTTTAATAATTTCCACAACGAATCTCCGTCTCGGTATCTGGCAGAAAACCCAAAGACGTTCTGGACAGACATAAAGCACATCAGTGGCAAGACGCAGTCAATACCTTTTCTGAGCAATAACAACGTTGAAGCCACTAATGACGGTACCACTAAAGGAGAGTTATTAATCACAGCTTTCCGAAACTCCTGCACCAAAGACGACGAAGTAAACATTAATGAATTCCAATAAAGAACCACTACGAAAATGTGAAACATAAGAATAAATATCCCCGGTGTAGTAACGCAGCTTAAATCACTTAATAAAGGCAAGCCACCGGTCCAGATTGTATACCAGTTAGGTTCCTTTCAAATTACGCCGATACAGTTGCTCCATATATAGCAGTTATATACATCTGCTCGCTAACAGAAAGTTTCGTACTTAAAGACAGGAAAATTGTTCAAGTCACACCAATACGCAAAAGGGAAATATGAGTAATCCGCTGAATCACAGGCCCATATAAATAACATCAATTTGCAAGCGTGTTTAGGAACATATACTGTATTGGAACATTGGGAAGTACCTCCAAGAAAACGATTTATTGACACATAGAATGGAATCAGGAAACATCGTTCTTG
Organism: Schistocerca gregaria; assembly: GCF_023897955.1. Taxonomy (NCBI): domain Eukaryota; kingdom Metazoa; phylum Arthropoda; class Insecta; order Orthoptera; family Acrididae; genus Schistocerca; species Schistocerca gregaria. The sequence goes on from NC_064927.1 coordinate 305,139,285, forward strand.
TGAAACACAACAACCCCTTTATGCTCAGAATGTGGTGATTGCTATTGACAGGGGATGTCAAATGGTTCCATATTTTTAGGTTTCCAGATCGCTTTCGCCACCGTTCCTCACAAGCGTCTTCTAACCAAAGTGTGTGCCTACTGAATATCGCCGCAGTAGTGCGACTGGATTCGTGATTTCCTGTCAGAAACATCACAGTGAGTAGTAGTACACGGAAAGTCAACTAGTAAAACAGAATAAATATCCGGTGTTCCCCAAGGAAGTGCTATAGCCCTCTGTTATTCCCGAAATATATTAACTACAGAGGAGAAAATCTTAGTTTGTTTGCAGTTGATGGTGTCATTTACCCTTTTGTAAAGTCATCAGATGACCAAAACGAATTTCAAAATGATTTAGAAAAGTTATCTGTATGGTGCTTAAAGTGGCAATTCACCCAGAATAAAGAAAAGTGTGAAGTTATTCAAATGAGTACTACAAGATTCCCGATACATTTCGATTACGAGATAAGTCACACATATCTCCTGGCTGTAAATAGGGGAAGACAATGCCACAGACATGATAAGTGAAATGGAGTGGAAATAATTAAAACGAAAGTGTTTTTCGTTGGGACGGGATCTTCTCAAAAAATTTGAGTCACCAGTTTTCTCCTCCGATTGCGAAAACATTCTGTTGGCACCCACCTATATAGGAGAAATGTTCATCACGATGTAAAAAGAGAAACAGGGGTCGCACAGAAAAATATAAGTGTTTATTTTTCCCGCGCACTGTTCGAGAGTAGAAATGTAAAGACTTCTTAAAGGTGGTCCATTGAACCATCTGACAGACACTTTATTGTGACTAGTAATCACGTAGATGTAGATGTAGATACAGACTCCCAGAAGAAATCTGCATGACTGTCAAGGGTACAGCACATGGGTGAAACTTGTCAACCCATCAAGTGAGTCGAGGATAGATAAAAAACTCATGACAGGAAAAAGTCATGTTCTAATTGTGGTTACTAGATGAGCAGATGCAGTGATTGAGAAAAATAACGAAGATGGTCATGGACAACTATATCCGAGTCGAAAAAAGTCACTCAGAAAACCTATAAAGGGTGAGCTACGGTCCGTAGTGTTCGGTCATAGAGTCAGCTGAATCTGTAAAGGACGTCTTTTTCCAATCACCTTCACACTCCTCGTACCAAGACACGGCTACCTGTCAGGATTTCTCGAGTGCTGGCCAGGCACAGACCGGAAAAGGCAACAGTTAATTTACAAGCGAATGTTCTCGACATCCAGTACGAGGCGGGAAACATATTAATCGATCTTTTCAAGTGTTCGATCTTGGCCCCAGTGCGTGGTAACGGCAGAGTCGAAGTCACCCACCTGCGTTTACCCGTTATTGCGCTACATCACAGTTTGTATTTGCTAATAATAATTCCTGTACTCCCTTTGTTTGACTAAAGATTCAGTGACTACTTTTTCTTCCAAATTGCTTTGTCTCCTCTAATTTGTCAACCAATAAATTATCCAATAACGCTGATAAGTAATTTCTATCACAAAGAAGAAAAGGCTTCATGCGGGAGAGATACAGGCCACCACCGTGTGCTCTCGAATGCCCACCTCCGTGTGCATATTTCAGATGCGAAGGGTGGAAACTCATAATCGGAAAACACATGACTTTTGGAAAGCTTTTTTTAAAAACAAGACTTCATATTTTTAGGTAATTCTATGGTTGCCTATGTGTCACGTAAGTGTGTCGTGCTCTGAGATAATAGCTTCTGAGACGTATGATTTTCTCAAGAGTCTGTGTAGCTATAGCAGTGTTCATATCTCCGGTAGAGGTTAATGATGCTGCAGAAGATGTGTGGATGAAAGTTACTCACGATTTTCTCTGCAGTCAATAATTCGTGAAAACCTCTAGGACCTTCTTGCAGTCTGCAAAACAACTTCCCAGTACCATGCACAATAAGGGGGCAAAAAACATAATTTCAGTGGTTTGTGTATCATCCACGTGATAAATTTTTGGCTACAGTGCGACGAGAGGAAATTATCCCTCGAACAGTTATTAACATTATCTATTCGACGTATCAAAAAACAGTGAAAGTTTATAAATATTATTTATATAATATTAGATGATATAACTGGACATATCGATGTGTGTCGTACAAAGACAATAATAATAGTAAATTCTTTTTATGATCTGCGTTTGTCTTCCTTTGCTTATACCTTTTGCTGGATGGCTTTTGTAGGTTCAGCACGCAAGACGCATATCAAACTGAGGTCTGTTAAGAAATTGTAATTATTTGTTAATTATTATTTGAAAATAGAATTCATTATTATTATAAACATGAGGGAATAGTTATTTGTAACTGTAATTCTTCTCTCAGTAAGCATTATCCGTGTTAATTAATACTTTCCGCTGCAAGGAGCGCAGCCAGTGACGATAGCGATTTGTATTGCGTTATTGTCTGTGTTTCCTTAGAAACAAATCAAATGTTTGCTTGATGAAGTCTAAATAGTGCACAATATGATAATAGATTTTATAGCATTCAATAAGCATTTTAAATATTTACTTATTTGCTTTAACAATAGAAAGTCTCTATCAATTGTCTGCCGCCATCTTAACAATTATCTCAGCGGCAAATTCAATTTTAAATCACGCAACTCTACGGACATAAATGCCGAACGTGATACAAATGTGTAAAATAAATGTGCACTGGTGGTTCCGAGCTCCTTTTATATGAAAATGATTCAAATCAGATTGGTTCTTTAACAAAAGTGCTCATAGCACAATCCTTGTAAGGAACTATTCTACCTGATGTGTGGAGCCGAAACTAATTACGCAAGAGTTGCGAACAGTATTGTTTCAGGTAACATACGTCAGTGTTGTGAGCGGCTGATATTCGGTGGTTTTAATGATCATTTTGCTGAAGATAACTGTTTCTGTCGTAATCCATAGTTGTATAACATCTGTTGTATGAACTGCGATTTAGTGACACACAACTTACGGACAACACTTTAACACGACGTTAACTTGGAGTTCTTTAGCAACTTGATCAAATCTGTAGCCGGGAGAAAAATTATTTAGTATTTACTCAATGTAATAAAATAAGATTATCATTTCCATTTACAACTTAGTTAAATACCAAACCACTGAATAACAAGGCGAACGCCACATTAGTGAGGCTGATCAGTACAATACTTTTTAGTGTGTGGTGTTAAAAACAAGTCAGTGGCCCATTTACTTTCCGTGAGAGTCACTCTGTTACGTGGGACTCACACTATTACGGTGGAGACGCAACAGTTAACCGGACGTACTGTTTTATGTAAATAGTGAGGTTTGTGAAACTGTTTAGAAACTGCAAAAATGTGGGAAATTAAGGAGATGGGACCTGGATAAACTGAAAGAACCAGAGGTTGTACAGAGTTTCAGGGAGAGCATAAGGGAACAATTGACAGGAATAGGGCAAAAAAAATACAGTAGAAGAAGAATGGGTAGCTCTGAGGGATGTAGTAGTGAAGGCAGCAGAGGATAAAGTAGGTACAAAGACGAGGGCTGCTAGAAATCCTTGGGTAACAGAAGAAATATTGAATTTAATTGATGAAAGGAGAAAATATAAAAATGCAATAAATGAAGCAGGCAAAAAGGAATACAAACGTCTCAAAAATGTGATCCACAGGAAGTGCAAAATGGCTAAACAGGGATGGCTAGAGGACAAATGTAAGGATGTAGAAGCTTATCTCACTAGGGGTAAGATAGATACTGCCTACAGGAAAATTAAAGAGACCTTTGGAGAGAAGAGAACCACTTGTATGAATATCAAGAGCTCAGATGGCAGCCCAGTTCTAAGCAAAGAAGGGAAGGCAGAAAGGTGGAAGAAGTATATAGAAGGTTTATAAAAGGGCGATGTACTTGAGGACAATATTATGGAAATGGAAGAGGATGTAGATGAAGACGAAATGGGAGATACGATACTGCGTGAAGAGTTTGACAGAGCACTGAAAGACCTGAGTCGAAACAAGGCCCCCGGAGTAGACAACATTCCATTAGAACTACTGACGGCCTTGGAACAACCAGTCCTGACAAAACTCAATCAGCTGGTGAGCAAGATGTATGAGACAGGCGAAATACCCTCAGACTTCAAGAAGAATATAATAATTCCAATCCCAAAGAAAGCAGGTGCTGACAGATGTGAAAATTACCGAACTATCAGTTTAATAAGCCACGGCTGCAAAATACTAACGCGAATTCTTTACAGACGAATGGAAAAACTGGTAGATGCAGACCTCGGGGAGGATCAGTTTGGATTCCGTCGAAATGTTGGAACACATGAGGCAATACTGACCTTAAGACTTATCTTAGAAGAAAGATTAAGAAAAGGTAAACCTACGTTTCTAGCATTTGTAGACTTAGAGAAAGCTTTTGACAATGTTGACTGGAATACTCTTTTTCCAATTCTAAAGGTGGCAGGGGTAAAATACAGGGAGCGAAAGGCTATTTATAATTTGTACAGAAACCAGATGGCAGTCATAAGAGTCGAGGGACATGAAAGGGAAGCAGTGGTTGGGAAAGGAGTGAGACAGGGTTGTAGCTTCTCCCCGATGTTATTCAATCTGTATATTGAGCAAGCAGTAAAGGAAACAAAAGAAAAATTTGGAGAAGGTATTAAAATTCATGGAGACGAAGTAAAAACTTTGAGGTTCACCGATGACATTGTAATTCTGTCAGAGACGGCAAAGGACTTGGAAGAGCAGTTGAACGGAATGGACAGTGTCTTGAAAGGAGGATATAAGATGAACATTAACAAAAGCAAAACGAGAATAATGGAATGTAGTCAAATTAAATCGGGTGATGCTGAGGGAATTAGATTAGGAAATGAGACACTTAAAGTAGTAAAGGAGTTTTGCTATTTAGGAAGTAAAATAACTGATGATGGTCGAAGTAGAGAGGATATAAAATGTAGACTGGCAATGGCAAGGAAAGCGTTTCTGAAGAAGAGAAATTTGTTAACATCGAATATCGATTTATGTATCAGGAAGTCGTTTCTGAAAGTATTTGTTTGGAGTGTAGCCATGTATGGAAGTGAAACATGGACGATAACTAGTTTGGACAAGAAGAGAATAGAAGCTTTCGAAATGTGGTGCTACAGAAGAATACTGAAGATAAGGTGGATAGAGCACGTAACTAATGAGGAGGTATTGAATAGGATTGGGGAGAAGAGAAGTTTGTGGCACAACTTGACTAGAAGAAGGGATCGGTTGGTAGGACATGTTTTGAGGCATCAAGGGATCACAAATTTAGCATTGGAGGGCAGCGTGGAGGGTAAAAATCGTAGAGGGAGACCGAGAGATGAGTACACTAAGCAGATTCAGAAGGATGTAGGTTGCAGTAGGTACTGGGAGATGAAGCAGCTTGCACAGGATAGAGTAGCATGGAGAGCTGCATCAAACCAGTCTCAGGACTGAAGACAACAACAACAACAACAACATGGTTTTCTTGGCAACTAAAGGGTTTCTTTAAGTACTACCTTGAGGACTGTGCATTTCCGCGTTTTGCGGACATTGAAAAAAAACCTGTTAAATGTTGACCGATGATATAATTCGCATCGAGGTTAATGATATGATCTCATGTTCTTCCTAGTGCTTTCAAATAGAGGAGAAGATTAATTACCCGGCTCGTGTATGAAGTCGAGATATATAACCATACCTACAAAACAGTAAGGAAGCCTACCAACAATAAGTGAGTATCTCAGCTTTAACATAATACTTAATACTGAGCTTGTAAAAAAAAAAAAAAAAAAAAAAAGAGATAAAGAAAGAAAAAAAAGAACAGTGAAGCACTTCGACGGTATTTATACGTTTAGCCTTTATTAAACGAAGAAATACTTTCAAATCATGTGTTTAGAGTAAACTGGGCTTACGGCTTTTTTTCTGTCCTGTTCACTGTGTTGGTGCAGGTAGACACATAACATCTGTGAAAATACGTTCACATTTACTTCATTACTCTGCAATTCACAATGAAGTGCCTGACACAGAGTTCACCGAACCACCTTCGTTCTTTTTCTCTACCGTACCACTTTGTTATAGCGCGCGGTAAACACAAATACATACGAGTGCATCTATCCGTGAGTGCTCTCAGTTCTCATGTTTCATTACGATGATCATTGCGCCCTATGTAGATTTGCATAATCCAAAATCTCCACACACTGAGGATAAACATCCAGCCACAAAGGAAAACGACTTTGGTTTAGTGATTGCTGAACCAGTTCGCGTACCATATTCGTGGCACTCTCTTTGCTATTTCGTGACAATACAAAACGAGGTGCCTTCTCTGAAATTTTTCAGTGTCCTCCGTAGGTCCAATATGATGCGGCTCCTACACCACACAGGACTACTCCTGAGGAGCACGGACAAGCGTAGTGTACGCAGTCTCTTTAGAGGCCCCGTCACACGTTTTAAGTGTTTTGTAAATAAATTGTGGTCTTCGGTTTATTTTACGCACAACAATATATGTGATCGAAAAAACTTACGTTATTCGTAATAGAAATCCATAAGTATGTAGTTGAGTTTATAGCCTTTATACTTGTGTGATTTTTTAGTGTAACTGAAATGTAGTCGACTTCACCTTTTTAATGATTTAGTGTCAATTGCCACTTTTCGCACCATACAGATACCTCGTTTTAATTGTAGTCGAATTTGTTTTGCGCATCTGATGACTTTATAAGGCCATAAACGACAGGTCCATCTTCCCACAATCTAAGAGTGCTACTCATATTGTCTCCTAAGTCGGTCATGTAGACAAGGAACAACCGAGGGCCTATGACATGCTACAGTCTGGAACCGCGCGGCCGTTACGGTCCCAGGTTCGAATTCTGCTTCGGGCATGGATGTGTGTGATGTCTGGAGGTTAGCTAGGTTTAAGTAGTTCCAAGTTCTAGGGGACTTATGAACTCAGAATTTGAGTCGCATAGTACTCACAGCCATTTCAACCATTTTTTGAAGCCTATAACACTCCCTGGGGAACGCAAGTAATTTTTCTGTTTTACTCGATGACTTTCCGTCTATTACTACGAACTGTGACCTCTCTGGCAGGAAATCACATATCCAGTCACACAACTGGGACGATCCTCCGCAGTCACGCAATTTGAGCAGAGGCAGCTTCTGACGGTGGAGAACGGTATCAATAACTTTCAGGAAACCTAAAAATACGGAATCTCTGGAAACCTGTAGCTACGGAAATCCTTTTACAACCCTTCAATAGCGCTCTTTACTTCCTGTAAATAAATTGGTAGTTGTGTTTCAGAAGCCTATACATGTTATCCGTTCGTCAATAAATCGTTTTCTTTGAGGTAACTCATAATGTTTGAACAGAATATATGTTCCTAAACACTACGGCAAATCGACGTTTACGCTATGGGTCTGTAATTCAGCGGATTAAAGTCATTTCCTTTCTTTGATATTGGTGTGAGTTGTGCAACTTTCCAGTGTTTAGGTAAGAATAATTCGACGAGCAAGCGCTCGTATATGCTTCTATAAATGTGAATCTATTTTATCAACATACTCTGAGAGTAACCTGTCTGGTATACAGTGTGGGCCGGAGGTTTTTCTTTTATGATTTAAACTTCTGTGTTACACCAAGGATATCTGCTTGTAAGTTGCTCAAGCTTTCAGCTTATCTTGATTCTAATCTGAAATATTTACATCGTCTACTTTGGGGAAAGAATTTGCTAAATCCGCTTTTAGTAACTCTGTTTCATAGCACTGTCATCAGTAGCGTTGCCATTGTTATAGTGCAGTGAAGATATTCATTGCATCTTTCCGCTTGAGTACTTAATATACGACCAGAATGTCTTTGGATCTTCTACCATATTTATAGATTGAGTCTCGTTGCGCAAGCTATTAAAAGCATATGTCATTCGAGTTCGCGGTAAATTTCTAGCTTCTGTAAAACTTCACCACTCTTGGAAGTTTTGCGTTCTTTCAAATTTTACATGCTTGTTTCGTCGCTTCTGCAACAATGTTCAGACCTGTACTGTGTAATGTGGGGGATCAGTAGCTTTTCTTATTAATTTATTTGGTATACGCCGTCGATAGTATTTCATTAATTCAAAGCATTATATAAATAAATAAACGAAAAACTAAAAACTTGACGTAACCAGACTACGTATCTCTAAAACGTTTTCTCGTCTTGCTTGTTCGCGTAGCCACGCCACCCTCAACAAGTGACATGTAAATTCATTTCCCTTTTCCTTGTCGGACTGCTATTAACACCCACAGGAGGAAACAACGAATAATTTTCTGTGAAGTACAAAACGCCTGGTAGCTTTTATCACTACATTTCGCATTTATCTGATGACGTTCGCTTTACGTAACAACGGAAGCTTACTAGCCTATAAAAGGCGCAGTTGCTGACTCCTGGCTACTATTCGCCATGCACAAGACATTCATTGTCATCGTCGTGGTCGCCGCCTGTGTCGGTAAGCCAGTTCGCCGAACAGAGCCACGTAACTTCGTTTATAATTGACTCTTACACGCATTTTTAATTTGTAACAGATATACCAATAACGTTGTTTGACCTCTAACTACGTATCGAAGAGGCGAACAGCTGGAAACGAATTACTTGTTGCTAATCTTTGAGACACTCTGTTCATCCATTCGTTCTCTATATGCATCACCTTTCACTGAACTGCACTGTATGCGCTCAGCAGTACACAAGCCTTTATTCATTTGTTCTTTTATACTGACTGACAGGACGGACTCCACTGCGTCGTAGTATTTGCTCTCACTTCATACTGCTTGAGAGAAAATATTACAGTTGGAACCATACGCATAACTTTTTCTAGTTATATCCGAAATGTAAAGAAAGGGAAACATAAAGCATTAATGACTCAAGCGCCGCGTACAGCAGGGTAAGACTATGTGCACCCAATTACCTAGAAATAAACTGTGGGAAAGAAGATTAATATTACCAGTCAGTAACTGCAAGCTCCAAAAATAGAAACCATTTGAAATGAAATGCAGCATGAAGTTGCTATGTTCACATATTCAGAGCTGTGATAGCATTCCCGTTTACATATTTAAGTAAGTGGAGTTCGTTTGACCAATATCTAACAGACGGTTCCTAAATCTCAATAATCCAATGAACGCTGTGATTACATATCGTTTCGATGACAAGACGATAGAAATGAATTTTCTCCCAAAACATACGGACTATACTACTTATTATTTGTGACCATCATTTAAAGAAGCTCCTACGACACATATATCATACAAATTTCCACAAGCTAAACAGTAAATTAACTTCCTTGATATTTCGTAAATACCTTTAATGAATATATAATTTTTTGTCGTTTTGTGCTCCATGGGTGTGTTTACATTCCAGTTTTGTTACATTAAGAGTTAGTTCTAATCAATGGGATGCAAAGAGACGACGAGCGATTATGGTAACTGTATGGTATTGTTCGTAGCGTTCGTCACATAGCAGGACAGGCTTTCTTGCGGCAGTCAGTTCGGAAGCTAAACCCATTTTGCACGTATTGGGTCATCCGTGAGGCAGCGTGGCTCATGTGCTGCTTCTTTACCGGCTTTTAACTGAGTACTAACAGCACTACCATACTGGCTCTAAATCTTTGCTGCCTCTTCCATTGTGTCGAATAATTTACATTCTCACGTATGCAGATAGAAGATTCTCATATTCCTCCCACCTTGATTTAGAATAAAAAGGTTATTTATTATGAAATTGTTAGCTACTACTCCCAAAACGGACAATCTCCGCTCCAGAATTACTTTACGAATGTACTCTAAGACAAAAATGGATGCATCACGAAGGGATGGGACGGAAATCGGTCGATGTAATGTGCGTGTCCACTCAAACAAATGATTGCAGCTTAAGAAAAACTTCGATAGTTTATTCAAGAGGAAACGCTTTATAAATTGAGGACGTCGCTTACCCTTTGGTCCAGCTCTGGCGCTTATGTAAGCAGTTATTAGTCTTGACACTGTTTGATAGAACCGTTAGATTTCCTCTTCAGGGATAACTTGGCCAATGTTGTCCAAATTACACTTTAGGTATTCAAAATACCGAGTTGCTTGAAGGGTCTTTCCAATAATGCTCCAAAATTTCTCAACTGGGGTAAGATGCGGAGTTCTTGCTGGGTAATTTTGGTTTTGTAAAGGACGAAGGCAAGCAGATGAAAGTCTCGGAATGTGCAGGAGATCGTTGTCTTGCTGACATGTAAGCCCATGATGCCATAAAGGACAGTATAACGGACGTAGAATGTGCTGTAAAGTTGCCGCGGATGACACTCAAATTGGTCCTGCTGTGAAATAAATTGGCACACCCATCCATGGGTGTCTGCAAGCACGTCTCCGCTGGTCATCGAGGCTCAGTTCGAAGCGGGACTCATCACTGTAGACACTTCTACTCCAGTCAGTGAGAATACAGGTCGAATGTGACCGACACCACTGAAAACGTGCCTGTTGATGTACAGAGGTCAATGGCTGTTGGCCCAAGGATGGGAGTGAGCTGCGTCCCCTTTCTGTGAGCCACCCATTACTGGTCCTTGTGGTCACTGAAGCACCAGTTGCACGTCGGATCCATGATAACGATAACAGGGGTGCTCTGATTGCCTCTCTGACGATTGCTTGGGCCTCACGTTCTGTTGTCTCTCCAGGTCGAGTGCTTCCTTCTTGATTCTGTGTTCGCCATGGTTCCCCATTCCTATCAACATCGAAATTTAGTGGCATCGCTGCTCTTCAAATGTCGGGTGATTCTGTGATTACTCGAACCATCTTCTTTGAGCCCAACTACTCCTACTCCCCAAATGCTGATACATCACCCACCTGTCTGTGAGCCATGTTTTCTGTCCATCTGAGTAGCGGAATGATATTCACAAAGACTTCCTGTCCTGGTGTCGATATATTCCCTATTTACTATTTTTGTCTTTGCCTACTGCTCTTTAAAGTGACAAATTCATCCATCGGCTGCCATTTGCGAATGTTTTGCATCTTTACTCCATCCCTTTAGGAATAGCAGTTTGTGACCAATTCATTCTCAGCTCCTCCAATCGCTGTTGTTTTATGGAGGTCGCAACGTTAAGCTGGCCTTCAAAATCTACGAACCAAGTTTTCATCTTCTCTCGGTCTCTATGTGCAAACTAGTAATAATGATTATAAAGAATTCGCCTCGTTTGTAGATAGAAACCGGATGTTAACCTAGTTTTCGGCGCGGGTAACCACCCCTACTTCGGAACAAACTAAAGCCACGAGCTGCCTAAAGAGGCAGAACACCCAAAATGGCATAATACTCGCATAAAATGTAAAATAAACGGTACGTGTCTACAATGTCTATAGCTGTACTTGGTTTAAACGTCAGAAGGGTGCTTCATCACCCCAGCCAACGTTCGGTGAACCGCGTGTGAAGGATGCACGGTTCTGACGTTTCCAGCTAGGTACAACTATTGACATGGTATACACATGCCGTATATTTTACATTTAATGCGAGTATTTTGCCATTTTGTGCGTTCTATATTAATGTTGGACCATGCCCCATTAGGTTTTAGTGTGTTCCAAAGAAGGCGTGGTTATCTGCTCAGAAACCTAGGTCAACATCCGGTTTCTATTTGCTATCGAGGCGGATTCTTTTTAATCATTAAATTTTTCACGATTGCTGACGAACTGCAATGTCAAAAGTTCTCAAACTATTAGTCTTACAGAAAAAATGAACAGGACCTGTTTGTAGGAAACTTCATGTAGTTAAATTCTGTACCGGAGTCCGTTTTGCATGGAGGTCTCGATTTGCAGGTTATTCAAGAAAAATTTACAAACGAGACGTTCAAATGCCCCTCAAAACCTCCACTCATTCCTCACTATTCAGATTTCTATTATGTTGCTTACGGTACTCCTACCGCTGAATAAAGTTCTGATACGACGCTAATTATTTAAAAAATTCGACTTTTTCTGGTCTTCATTGACTGGCCATATTACGCTACTGGTTTTGTCGGGCACTACCAGATTCAAAAATTAACGTCTGTGTAGATTTTAGCTGGGAAGTTAGCGAATCTTAGGAGCATAAAATGAACAATTATATCGTTGTATTCGTCATGCCTTCTGACTATTAAACTACTGTGTTTGTAAGGATTATAATAGGATCGAACAGTAAAAGTATTGAGTTTAACTGAAAAGTTTATAACAGTTGTTTTTATTTCGTTAGCCACACAGGCACGATTAAATTAATAATCTTAACGAAATAGCGGACGATTTTCGGGGCGCAATAGCCCAATCAATAGGGGCCAAGAAAAGGTCGAATATTAGTAAAAGTTGGCGTAGTCGGAAATTTGTTTACAGTGGTAGGAGGGTGAGCCAGGAACAATATACAAAAAATTCTGAATGGTGACATGAGTGTGGGGGTGGAGGGGAATTTGAATATCACTTTGGTCTGTTTTTGTTGAATATCGGTAACCGTGCCCTCCTGAGGAAAAGTATCGCAGTACAAAATTTAACCATACGAAATTTCCTTCAAAAAACGTCGTGTTCACTGTTTCTGTAGGCCTAATAGATTGTGAATAGCAAGTGAGGGGATATGAAAATTTTGTGCGTCGATTTTGAATGTAAAATATAATATAGCGGATTTTATAAAATGGCAGCGTTAAGTTTAAGGGGAGCGTAACAACCCTATGTAGGCATTATAAATTATGTCCATTATGATGGTGGTGTTTCGCCCGAGTGACTGAGAAACGAGAAGAAAGAGGGGGAAAAATGGTAGACGTTATAAGCACTCGCTTACTGTTTCACAGCGCGAACTTAACATTTTTGTTACTTATTTGGAAAAATGTTATTTAGTGGACTAAACGAAAAACTTAATTTTTTATTGAATTATGTGCTGACAAGGTGGCTGGCATCAACAAAGAAGGAGCTAGCAAATGATTTTGTTTTAAGGATAGGCACAACTCGACAATCGCTGACTGAGCCCTTGTATTACGATTACGATGAGGTGATAGACGTCGGATCTCTCTGGCGAGAGGACGGTTGTCCTGCTGGTGGGTGCCAACGAGTTGGTGGATTCTATGACAGTGAGAAAAACAATTAGAGACACTTCTTTATTTAACTTCAAGGAAGTAAAGAGCAATATCGAACACAAATAAATAACGTTTAATGAGGAGTCAAAGATTTTGGAGATAACGCTATGTTCTCAGCGCCAGTCTGCAAAAATCTCTGGAACAAGACAAAATCATACACATTAAATTTAAAGCCCTGCCGAGGATGGACACATTGCTGCGGATGACACAGCTGTTTAGGCGGTGTTCTATGTCGACGTCCATGCTAGAGGTCTTCCAGCGATTAGTAGTTGTCTGCTGGCAACGGTAGGATGAGAAGAAGAGGCCTTGAAGCTTGCCCTCACATGTGAGAAGTGCGTAAAAATGAATTAGTTGCTTGAAAGTCCTGATGAAGCTTTCCCCTTCTCCTTTCGAATGAGTGTGGAACCCTGTGCTAGTCATTTTGCTTGATGCCATTGGCATCAGAAAACCGCTGAAGTTCTGCCGATGTCATCTATGGTTCAGAGTCCGATACCACCACTTTGGGCAAGCCTTTGAACCAAAAGACTGACGTCAGAACCTCGTGCATGCAAAGTAACACGGAAGATAGTGCAGCCTTTGTCGTAATGCGGAAGTGGACCGATTTATCTAACGTCTAAAAGGGCACTATCATGGGCTTTCGGGCAAAGTTCGGAGGCGTTTCCGAAATGGCAGCAGGTTTGTTATCTGTTCGTCTGTGAGTGGCAAAGTGGAGCTACACAAAACTGGCGTTGAAGCACCTGTGCTGCGCCACAGCCCATAGACGATTGGGGTTAATGACAGCTGCAGACACATGTACGGGCGAACAGACATGTAGCTGTTCAGCAACTGACCATCCAGATGAACTGAGGGGCTACCAATAGTTTCTCCTCAACGACAGTTGGGATAATATAATTGCTTATGGGCCTCCACAGTAGGCGACTGTTCCATGTACCTAACCTGACTGCTCTTCAACATGTCAAAGCACACCTGGACTTCCACTGAGTGGTGACAGGTGGCATTTTCAGATGAATCACGTTTTATGTTCCATCAGATGGTTCAAATGGTTCAAATGTCTCTGAGCAATATGGGACTTAACATCTGTGGTCATCGGTCCCCTAGCACTTAGAACTACTTAAACCTAACTAACCTAAGGACATTACAGACATCCATGCCCGAGGCAGGATTCGTACCTGCGACCGTAGCAGTCGCGCGGTTCCGGACTGACCGCCTAGAACTGCGAGACCACTGCGGCCTGCTAAATAGCATCAGAGAGATGGCCATTGGCATGTAAGGCGTAAAACGTTAGGAAGAAGATTAACCCAGTGAAGGGAGTATTATGGTCTGAGAGAGGTTTTCGTGGAAATCCATGGGTGATCTCATCATTCAGCAAGACACAGTGGCTTAACACAATTACGCTTTTATCCCTGGTGACCATGTCCAACCCTGAGGTGCAGTTTGTTTTTCCTTGTAGTATGCCGTCTACCACCAGGACAACACAACGTGTGACACATCTAGCAGTGTATGTTTGTGGATCGAGAGCACACGAATGAATTTATTGTACCACTCTGGTAACCAAACTCGCCGATTAAAATCCAATCGAGAACTATGGCCTACCTTGACTGGCCGTTCGCTCTTTAGATGGTTCAAATGGCACTGAGCACTTTGGGACTCAACGTCTGAGGTCATCGTTCATCTAGTACTTAGATGTACTTAAACGTAACTAACCTAAGGACATCACACACATCCATGCCCCAGGCAGGATTCGAACCTGCGACCCTAGCGGTCGTGCAGCACCAAACCGAAGCGCCTAGGAGTTCTTGGCCACCAAGAACGGCTCCCGCTTTGGATCCTCAACTGAGAAACCAAGCGCACTGTTTATGGCACTGCAGTCTGTGTGGCTCCACATCCTTATCAATATAGTTTCAAAATATATTTCAGAACCTAGTTGGCTCTCTTCCTGCATGTAACACAAGGCTGAAGCAGGTGCTCACATTAATAGGACTGGGCAGTGTAATTCTTACATCTCATACAGCTCACGATCGCAGCAGTGAACGTTCCTTGCATGTCTGAAGGACATTACAGAAGACGTCGAACTAAGATGGGTATGTATGTAGGTATTGAACTGTGGAGCTACTAACGCGGGTATTGCATTGTAGGATAACACAGATTGAACGTGGCTGTACTTCCCACGGGGACAGCATTTAGCATTACGGTTGGAGAACGCCTGGTAACTGTGTGCCTTGAAACACCGTAGGGAGGATTTATCATCGATTACCTGATACCTTGAACAGTGGGTTTGTTTGCGGTGCTGCTCTGGCCGAGCTCGCAAACGAAGGCAAAAACTTGTTTACAATTAGTTTGAATAGCACAAATATAAGCACAATCAAAGTCTAGGTGGCTTGCGGAGTATGATGTAGATGTGTTTCATGTACAATATTTCCCCAAGGTGATTATCGCCTCAACAAGGTAATAATCATAGTTTGAACGAGGAAAGGCATTAGGAGCGAGACGATTGGGTAAGTACTTTCGGGAGATCGTTTGGGAATTCAGAGTGTGCCGAAAATATGACATTTCAGGCGGACAATGCAGTGGTTGATGGCCTGCACTTAACGACCGTCAGCAACTGCATTTGATGGGTCATTACTAACAGGCAATAACAATACGTGAAATAGCCGTAGTAATCAGTGTGAAACGTACGACTGACGTATCTCTTATGACAGTGCAGCGAAATATGTCGTTAATGGGCTATGGCAGCAGACGACCGACACGAGTGCCTTTGCTAACAGCATGGCATCGCTTGCAGTGCCTCTCCTGAGCCGATGACCATATCGGGTGGACCCTAAATGACAGGGAAACGGTGGCCATGTCAGACGAGTGCCCATTTCAGTTCGTAGGAGATCATGCTAAATTTTAAGTGAGGCGCACACCCCACTTAGACACAAGTGAAGGATTGCAGGGCACTGTCAGTTCTGTTACGGTGTTGTGTTCCTAGGGAAGTTGAGCTTTATTACATGGTTGCTATAGCTGGAAATTATCTGACTTCATTCATATCATGAAATGGTTGGCAGTAGTCAACGCTCATGCTTGTGTGCTCTTCTGAAGGAATTGCGGTAAGCTTTGCCTGCATCCAAAGGAAGAGAGTGTCGATTTAAACGACTGCAGTGACAGCTCAGAGCCGAGGGGATCGTTTTTTCTGCAGAACCTGGGGGACAACGTAGTGGACTGCGCAGCTGCTCAGTCTCATTGTGCAGACTCGTTTGATGGCCGACGGCCGTGTTCATATAGTCTAACTCGCTAAGGGCAGAGCATTGATGGTCAGCAAATAAAGCAGAGGATGGGCCCTTGTTAGGCAGGAGACGACTGTGCGTTTCTGCCAATTTCCATATCAGTGGCGCCCAGACGTCCAGACCCTGCTTCAAGACATATTTGTAAAGGCGCAAGGGCTTACCGAGCTTATGGCCGTTCTTTGGAAAGTTCGAGACGGACGCTACAGGGGACACAGCAATCTTTGTATGGAAGACTGTGGTTCCATCGAGTTCATGCTTTTAGCAAACGTCACAGCGTAAACGTGTGAGGAAGAGGCCTATAATCTGCGTCTGTTTCTCCTTTTCTCGTAATTATTTCTTAAAGTCACTAATTGGTCAAATCTGTGTATGCAGAGCAAGGGGTGGTCTCCCAGCTTTGAGTGCTGCACTCCAGCTCGTGATTTTCTTGGGCTAAAGTGGGACTAGTCTAACATGTAAATGTGGTAGGCTAATGGGCCGGCGAGGAAAGCTGAGAGAAAGAGAAGGGACACTCTTGTACTGGCGCTTCGCTAGTAAAGAACAGCAGGTGATACCTAATTGGTGAGACTTGTGTCCTTTGCTAGTGTGCCAGTTACAGCATGTGCCAGTTATCATCTGAACTATCAGAGGTACAGCTTTTAGCATCCGTCTAAACATCTGACGTATTCCGTCATTCATAGTTGTGGCATGGAGTCAAATTGGTTTGGCAGAACAGCAAACCGGTCCATCTGCACACTAGAACCCACTGGGGTTTCAGAGGCTCCGAATTAGCCAAACGCGAGACCGCTTACTTACATCTTTAGGACGCGCGTCGTTAATAACAGTTTACTGCCGTCCATGACACGGGCCGCCGAACTCATCGCAGGAGGGTAAAGTATTCGCTGCTATGGCGTAGGGCTCCAATATATTCTTCTCAGCACCATACTTGACTGTGGCGTAGTTTTTGGGCCATGCCGCGGATTCACATGTATGAAGTCAGGTAAATCGCTTAGTGTTCTGGTTTGTGTCGTGTGTTGATCCCCAGGTGATCACTTTGTTCACCACAGGCCCCATATTATTGATAGCGTTTGTCCAAATAAAAAATGTTTGTGTCGTTTCTTCACTCACTCTTTTGTCTCGTGATGTTAAGAATGAGTAAATCTATTCTTATTTAGATCACAGTGATCTGATTCAACATTACCTTTGCCATATTTTAACTAAAGTCATGATTGCAATTGGAAGTTGAATGTTTGCAATGGTTATATTCGGCTAACAGAAGACCATTTTCAGTCATTCAGTGGTGGAATCATTATGGATGTCAATGCGCCATATGTCATTGTTCGAGTTTGGTATGAAGAGCATTCTGCGAATAGATTGGTCACATAGATCGTCCGACACGAATACAGTCAAGTGCTTATGGGACATAATCAAGGGCTCACTTCGAGCACAAAATCCTGCACTCGCAACGTTTTTGCAGTTGTGCACGGCTATGGACGTAGTATGGGTAAATTTTACTGCATGGGACTTCCAACGACTTTTTGAGTCCAAGCTAAATCGAGTTACTGCACTACACTGGGCAAAATAGCATACGGCACGGTATCCCATGACTTTTCCGCCTCAGTGAAAACTCGTGGCCTCTCATGTGAGATGTCTGGTAGACCATAAACTTGTGGAGATCAAGGACGTGGTGGCTTCTGTGACAGGGAGACAAATAACGAGATTCATAAGTATTGATTGATACATCTCTATACTGAACGTGATTCCCAGCAAGGCCGGCGTAACATCCAACTCAAGTCTGTTAGGAAGGCCGAGTCCGATGCCCGCAGTAGTAACAAAGGCTGAATGAAAACTCTTAGACTAGACAGAGGGAGCGGAACAAGAGAAAGACTAAACTAGACTATAGTAGAGGGCGGTGGTGTGTCTATTAAGTCGGTTTCGTGGCAGTTATAGCGGCGTGGGCTGAGGAGGTTGTGTCTCAAAGCCGGCCGTAGATTTGAGGGCGTGATTACATGGGCTACCGCCAAATACTGCATGTGTACTTAGGTGGCGTAGTATTGACAGCAAACCACGTCACACGAGGTAAAAAGTGTGCTTGCACCCTGGGGAGTTGGTGATGTAGACAAAGATTATGTTAGTCACGTAACATGATTAGACGAAAGGGTTAATATGGCTCGTTCAAATAACCCACTGCGTAATGTACGTCTTCTTGGATGTGGCGACAGCATTTCTGGCCAGCTGAGCTGCCGCTGCGAAATTTCACTCATCATTTTTACCGTTTCCTGATTCATGGTATTTAGATACCGTCAAGATGAAACGAAATCAGTAGTTTGTGTAACCTGAAAATGAATAATATCAGGTTGGTTACTAAAAATACCTGGGACTTCTTCACCCGTACTTTAAGCCGTAGTTTTTGGAACACTGAAGAAAGATCGATATTCATATGCATGATATTCATTGACGCATTGTCAGTGTGTTTTCAGAAAATTTGTTCTTGTGAAACGCAACTAGCTCTTCATTCGCTAGCAATAATGAGTGCTGTCGACGAGCGACCTCATATTGATTCCATATTTTTAGGCTTCAAGAAGGCTTTTGACACTGTTCCTCGCAAAAGACTTCTAATCAATTGCGTGTCTATGAAGTATCACTTCAGTTACGTGGCTGGACTCGTGGGTTCCTGTTAAATTGTTCACATTTCGTAGTAATCTACAGAAAATCATCGAGTAAAAGAGAACTATTCCAATTCAATCTCGTTCTTTTTCTTCAGAAACGATTGTGGTAACTCTATTAAGAAAAACACGTCCAGTTTCGATAAAACAGAACTATTATTTGGCTTTCCCAAAAGAAGAGTTATAGTCTCTCTGCACTCCCTAACCTATGTAACATTTTAGTAGGCAATCTTTGTAGCCCTGTTAGACTGTTTGTAGAAGAAGCTATCGTTTGCCCTCTAGTGAAGTCATCAGAATATCCAAACCATTTCCAAAATAGACACTGTATCTGTACTGTGCAAAAAGTGACAATGGTCCCAGAATAGATAAACTATAAGGTCACCAAAATGAGCAAGAAAAGAAAGCCATTAAATTTCGGTTACACCAGAAATTACACAAATTTCAAAGCTGCCAGTTGAACTAAGTATCTGTGAATTACTGTTAAGGACAATTTAAATTGGAATGACCAGATAGATAATGTTATAGGGAAGACATCACATGGACTGCACTTAACCAAGATTGAGAAGATACAACATTTCTACTAAAGGGACTGCTTACAATACCCTTTTACGTCCATTGCAGGTCAATAAACGAATGTCGATTTCACTGCGACGAGATGTTCTCACGAAACTTCAGTCACCAATATTTTCCCTTAATGTGAAAGTATTTTACTGTCACCTACCTACATAGGGAGAAATAACCATTTTAATAAAGTAAGAGATATCAGAGTAGCTACAGCAGTATGTTTACGTAAATGTTTATTTTTCTCACGCGCTGCACCAATTTCATGTGCGTAAAATATTTTGTCGAACTCAAGCAGTGTCGTTATTGTAGCAGCATATTTGCCAGTGGCATATTTTAGGTTCCCATGGTACCGTGATAATTTAATTTTCTGTTGTGAATGATGAATTTACTGATGTTATTGCGTTGTATGACACATATTAAAACTACAAAACAATTCCTTTCCGCAGGAGCCATCTCTGCACAGGCGGTATGTCCCGAGGAGTGCCTAGGGCAGGCAGGAGGGCCTGCGGTTGCAGAGGACAATCTGCACTCTGGTTTGTATATTAGCACTACATATGTCTGAAAAATATACTGAAAGAAATATTTTTTAAATTAGTTGAGTATTCCCAAAATTATGTGATTTTTATGCTCATATTCTTTTCAGTTCTTCATTGCTACTTTTATACAATTAATAAGTACTGAAATTTGTTGGTGCTTGTGTTAGTTTAAAATAATTGCTGCTAAGTTTTAAATATATTTTCAAGGTCATATTTTTAAGATGTTAATTTGCTTTTAACCAGCGATTTCATTTTTAAGCGATGAATTTATGTCAATCCTTACAGTTTGAGCATTACTATTAATTAAATAAAATTTGCAGCACCTCTGAAACATAAAGAAGTATCCTAGAAAAAAAATGTTGACACTAACTTGTGAAACTATATTTGCAAGAAAGTAAAATTCTGACATCAGAGAATCCCAAACAGTCATACAGACAACACACTTCAGTTCCTTATCATATAGCTGGTAATTATTAGTGTCCGCAAATCGGTCTATGCTGTTTCGAACAACACAGCTGCCTCATGGTATTGATTATAACATGGGATAATGGTTAGCACAGTTAACAATTAACACCATCAATAGCCGAATAAGTTGCACGCTTAACAGTTATTACCTGAGCCCGGTTTGTAGTAATCGTTGCTATGATTTAGTAGATACACTAGTGGAAACCACCGAACTACAACCAAACTAACTCTTAACGTATCCGCCTCTTACAAGTAAGGCCGTTTGTCGTAAGATATCACTTAAACTTTTGTACAAAAACCCTCTTACCCAAAGACGGCACTAACTATACCTTATCCAGCTCAACCGCAGTGACCAACATACGTTTTCCTTACTGCCACACTTCAGTATTTGACACTAAACAACGTCCAATACGAAAACAAAATGCAGTTCTTATCGTACTCTTGTCAACAAAAGGCAACACTTAAATACGCACGCCCTTAACGGCGTTTAGAAAACTTCATGAAACTCCTACAGCGAAACTCAGTGCTCGCTCGGACATGGATATCATGAATTCGAGTTCTCGGTGAATCCAAACAGATACGAACTTGATCGAGTGACAATATAAGGAACTATGATGGAGCTGATTACAATTAGTACATCGACACGTGGGGCGGCCGTGCTGTCTTCGGCGCTTTTCCACGGTTCGCGCGACTCCCTCCGTCGGAGGTTCGAATCCTCCCTTGGGAATGGGTGTATGTGTAGTCCTTACCGTAAGTTATTTTAAATTATATTCATTAGTGTGTAAGCCTAGGAACCGATAACGTCAGTAGTTTGGTCATATAGAAACTTAACACAAATTTCCAAAAATTAGTACATCCTTGCTCGGTCGCGATTCCTTAACTGTTTGAAACGAACCCTTTTCCGCCAGAATGATATGCGTAATTGATTCCCCGTCAGTACACTCTCTGAAATAATCGTGCAATCCCTGATATAGTCATCAGTACAAGCTATCAGGCAGATTCCGCAAATCCAGAAATTTCAATAGACAATTGAGTGTACAAAATACCGGACAGACAAACTAATGATAACTGTTACTCAGGGCAATTTGCATGCATACAAGAAACGTAAACGTCCCGAACCACAAATACACCTCATTGCAGTAACATTGTAAGCTAATCAGAACACACTTCCCAGGACATGATACCTTAATTGACGGAAACGCTCCGACGCTCACACAACTCACAGAAAAAAATGTGGTTGCCTGCACCAGAAACGAACACTAAAGTACAGCTGGGAGAATGTAGCTGATTGTAGCTTCTGCTTTCAGCATCCGTAAGTGGATTACCACGCCATAGGGTAACTGAAAGAAACGATTGAAAACACTTTTACTTGCAGGAAACTACTCAGCAGTAACTAACTAAACTTTCCTGCACAGGACGCGATGGAAGGGACCTGCCCCGTCAAAGTCTACGAGCGCCACATCCCGCCTCAGCGGCCAGAGCAAATGTCAAGCCGACGATACCCATGGAAACCCACGTTACCGAAGTGTATAATCCAGGGTTTTGGTATTATCTGGTAATTAGTTTATCACTAAGTGCATGTGGGTTTTTGTTTTTAGGAGTAGTCTGAACTTTAATTTTTACCCAATGGAGGCGTTGTGTCCCAAACTCGAAGGAAAATTTAAATACCCTGACGGAAAAAATGTCACAACACCAAGAATAAGTAATGTAAAGGATAAAAATTCCTCTAATACACTTGTCTAGGTTATTGACAGGGCAAGATCACAGGTTAATGTCAGCGCGAGATGATCCATTGAAAATGTTTGATGCAAACGCGATTGTATTTTGTTTTTCGGGTACCGGATTTCATTTTCTTGGATGGAGTTGCATGCTTCTTGCACTCTGTCGGTCAATACAGGGATGATTAACACAGTCTGTGAAGGACGCTGGAGCTGTCGTGTGATGATGTTCCCTGTCTGATGTCGCACTACTATTTCTTGGTGATGCGAGTTTTTCCGTCAGTGAATGTTAGCCGAGGCTAGCACGATGCCGTCTGGAATATGTTTGAATATGGTATGCCTAATAGTGTCGATACCTGTTGCTTGAGAAGGGATTCTCATTACAGCTTTTCTTATTTTACGTGCTGTAACGTGGTTTAGGTAGTAAGCATAATGATCATGTAGCTTTAATTTTCCTTCAGAATGTAGTTCTTCTTAGCATTTGGGCTGATTAAAGCTGAAATAACTTGTTCACCTTGTCAACTGGCTTTTTCCGTCCTTCACCCAAGCTACAGAGATTCTTCCACTAACTCTAAGAGCTCGTGCAGTGCCACCTACAGTATGCCATATTTTTGCATTGCAGACTTATTTCTTTCCCCGGTTGAGCAGTTTTCTGTATCCTTCGTAGCACCAGCTAGCATCACACCTGTGGATGAATATTTGACATAACTGAAAGTTTTGTATTATTCGTATATGACCCATGAACTTAGTAATAAGTTTCTGGATCTTTGCTCAGTTGTTGGTTCACTGATTATTCGATGTTACAGCGCTTATGAGCACTACGCTCCAGAGATCCACGGTCGATATGATTAATGTTCCTATTAGCTGCGTCACACAATCAAAGTTTTGGTGACTGTGAGGAGTAAATCACGGAATCTGCAACATACACTGCCATGGCTGGAGCTCTAGTTTTACCAATAACTAATACACTGTTATTTTTTACAGTGTTTTTACGTGTATACGAATGTGACGTCGCGTAGTGAGGTGGGTGGGGTGTAATGGAAGATTCGTCATCTTGTTGCCACTAACCAATTTTTTACGATAATGTAATACACCCACTGAAAGAGTAGCGGCGACTAACACGCTCACGTCGTTTCTTCAATTTCGTTGTAGTAACACAGTACACTTCAGAGTTGATCGTTTCATCATGACGTAGGACGTCAAACAGGACAACATCTTCAATGTCCCAGAATACCGTCGTCCTAACTCGCCTCGAATGAGAGTGTCCGCTCGTTGTAACGTTGCAAGAGTCACAGCTGCGTGAGGCCTCCCGTCACGCAGAACACTGGACCGGTCTGAGCGACCTCGCAGCGATAATCACCCACGTCTCGCCCCACGACACATCGTGCTTTTTTCAACTACTAGGTCTCCGTCGACATTACAGACACCTATGAATTTCTATGAAGCTCTGGTTTTCCGCTGAAAAGAACTTAATGACAGCTTTCTGCTTGGAATGCACCCCAGTGACAGATCCTAATTTGATGGTCATGTAAAGAGACACAGCCAATCCGAACCTAATGAAACTACAGGGACCGAAGCGATAATATTCAACGATGTTTCACAACAAATTTCACACTTTCCGACCTAAACTGGCCGAGAAAAGCAACGTGTTGCATTACTTAATGAAAGCCCCTTGTAAATAGGTTCATACTGTGGGTTCTTGATTTCACAGTTACATTACATTAAAATGCATTTGACGTATCTATGCCCACACGTAAAATTCAGTTTGCTCTTTTCTCAAAACATATACTGCGAACAACGGTTGAACGGTAAAAAGCGGATTGATAGTCATAGATTTCCGAGAAACGTTTGACATAGCGCCCCAGTGCCGGTTGTTCACAAAGGTGCGAGAAGTGGGATTACACGGCCACTGTGGCCGAGGGGTTCTAGGCGCTTCAGTCTGAAACAGCGCGAGGCCTACGGTCGCAGGTTCGAATCTTGTGTCAGGCATGAATGTGTCTAATGTCCTCAGGTTAGTTAGGTTTAACTAGTTCTAAGATCTAGGGGACTGATGACATCAGACGTTTAGTCCCATAGTGCTCAGAGCCACTTGAGGCAATACGGATTATGTTTCTAGATATGTGGGTGGCTTCAATACTATTTAAGTAATACAACCCAGTACGTTTTCCTTGTCGGTGAGCGTTTATCAGAGATAAGTGCATTGTCAGGAATGTCTCTGGGGAGCATGATTTTACAGCTTTTATTCTCTATATACGTAAGTGATCGGACAGGCTCTAGAGATTTACGTCTTTCTGCTGATGATGCTCTAATGTACGGGAAGGTGTCGACGTTGACTGACTATAGGACGACACAAGATGACCCAAACATAATTTCTAGTTGGTGTGATGAGTTGCAAAGTGCTTTAAATTTAGAAAGATATAAGCTAATGTGATCGAGTAGGAAAAAACAATTCCTGTAACTTTAGAATACAGGGTTAGTCGTGTGCTGCATGACACAGACTCATCGATTCAACATCTAGGCGAAAATTTGTAAAACAATATGAAATGGAACGATCAGGTCAGGTTTTCAGGAAGAAAGGCGAATGATCGACTGCGGTTTATTGGAAGGATTTTGGGTAAATATAGCTCATTTATAACGGAGGCGGAATACAGAACGCTAGTGCCATTACTTTCCTGTGTACTGTTCATGTGTTTGGGATACCCAATAGGTCGGGTTAGAGGAAAACATCGCAATAATTCAGATTCTTTTTGTTAGATTTGTTACCGGTTGGTTCGATCAGCAGGCAAATATACTTTGTGGACTCAAATGAGAGCCTTAGAGGGCAGACAGCGCACTTCTCTCGAGGCACCATAACAGATATTTAGTCAACTCTGTTTTAAGGCTGACAGCAGAACTATTCTATTGCCGCCATCGTACGTTTTGCGAAAAGACCATGAAGATGAGACTACAGAAACTGGGTCTCGTCCGGAGGCTTGTAGACAGTAGTTTTGCCCTCTCTCTATTTGCGAGTGCAACAGGGAAAGAAATGACTAGAAGTGATGATGTGTAAAAGAATATACGGCTGAACCTTTACGGTGAAATAATTCTCAAGACTTATTTTACTTAAACGACTCAGTAAGTGCATATGCTGAAGTGAAACCTGAGGAACATTTCTCGCAGAAATGGGCTATCGCTGTATGGGCTTCATAAAACGGCTATAGTGTCTTTTCTTCAAAAAAAGTCTAGTAGTCACGAAAATGATTACAGCGGTGTTTGAAATGCGCGCGTGAAACTCTCTTGAATCGATCTTGGTCTATGCCGAAAAGTATGGAAATCACGACAGGAATGACTCGGAAAAAAAATTATCTTATAATATGTTATGTATAAAGTGTATCACTAAGATCATGTGTTACTCTCTAGTTCCAATGACTTCCTCGTATTCACAGTAAAGTGAATGTAATCGCGATTGGAAGGCTATTTATAAGGGAATCCTGGAACCATATCTATGTAACTCTTGACTTCTTTTCACTATAGTAAATGCAGGCACATCTAGTTGTGTCAAATGTTGCCCAGGAGACGTAACAACACCGCAGCTGCTACTGAAGGCCTGAACTAAACTCAGTTAAATTCATATCAATTTTAGTGCATTGTGAAGACTATAACAGTCTTAGACGCTTCTGCAAACGAAGCCTTGTTTAGGTCTAGTGTAATAAATATCTCTGACTTTTCGTAGCACGAAATCAAGAATGGAAGTCTCGTATTGAAATAGACTGGAGGATAACTTTGTAGCCGGCCGCGGTGGCCGTGCGGTTCTGGCGCTGCAGTTCGGAACCGCGGGGCTGCTACGGTCGCAGGTTCGAATCCTGCCTCGGGTATGGGTTTGTGTGATGTCCTTAGGTTAGTTAGGTTTAAGTAGTTTTAAGTTCTAGGGGACTTATGACCTAAGATGTTGAGTCCCATAGTGCTCAGAGCCATTTGAGCCATTTGATTACTTTGTGATTCATTCCTCTTTAATCAGCTGCTGACCAAACCCGCCTCATCTTTTCAGAACTAAAAATATGAGTCAATATAATGATGATACATAGTCTAAATATTTCTTCACGTAAGAACTAACCGATAATGGCTAGAGTTGTTTCATCCGTGAGGGCAAGAGTCGTTAAGACTGTTACCTTTCCTTCGCTCCCAAGTCATCCCTGGGGACGTCAGGAAAGAAATCCAGTAAGTATTTGTTCTTCTCGGTTGACAAGTGATCGATCTCGAAGTCTTCCTTCCCCCCCCCCCCCCCCCCAACCAAATTACCAATGGTATCGTAAGCTCTCAAAATGTACGTGTTTGTGCTCTGTAAAGCAACCCTCTGCCTCGAATGTTTTATCAAATAACTGCCCAAAGTTTGCGATACTGCTAAATGACTTCCCCCCTCTCACGCGTAATTTGAAAGTTAAATAGCACAATTTAATCGGAGTCACCTGCTAATAACATCTCGTCCGAAATCTCCATCTTACCAGTTCCCACATCTGAAACCAATGATGGAATTTTTCAAGCTGAATCTTTATTACGGTAACAATTCTCACTGACTAGGGAAATTTAACTGCGTGAGTCCAAGCATACACAGCTTTCTTCCGCACATAACGCAAATGAAGGGAACAATAGCTGTAAACTCCGCTGTCCTACTGCACATGTCAGACATAATAATTAAAACAGTTTTCGTTCCATGCAGCTAGTCACTAAGACATTGCACATTTTCCCTTTCGTACCAACTGGGAAACGCACTTAACATGGTTGGTACTCACTCACCCGAAACATTCCTCCACTAACTCTATTATCATTACCGCCCTTACCCAATGTTGTCACTACCTAGTGCTTATTAAAATCGGATCTATCTTGTTCATCAACAGCACCACGAAAACAAAAAGTAAAAAAAAAGTACAGATAACCTTAGCTGTTGTGGACTTTTACTAACAGCATGTGACTATCGTTGTGGCAAGTCGCATGGACTACTAGTATACTACTGCCACTACATTTATCACTTCAACTTGAATTTCTGAATTAACCTTAGATGATAAAAATTTAAAAGTACTGTAGAATATGCTAGAAGAATTCATGGGAAGCAGTATACATATTTTTTTTAAATGGTTCAAATGGTTCAAATGGCTCTGAGCACTATAGGGCTTAACATCTGTGTTCATCAGTCCCCTAGACCTTACAACTACTTAAACCTAACTAACCTAAGGACATCACACACATCCATGCCCTAGGCAGGATTCGACCCTGTGACCGTAGCGGTCACGCACTTCCAGACTGAAGCGCCTACAACCGCACGAGCACACCAGCCGGCCTAAATTTTTTTTTCAAAATTCTATAATATGAAGTACATGACTAGATTATAGTACTTACTATAGATGGGTGTAGAGTACACCTTCCCCGTTGGTGCCGGAGGAATTTAGTTATAGGAAGACGGTTCCAGTTCTTCGAAGAATGAAAGTAATGTCAACATGTCTCCAAATGACATTTCAGTAACAGACACAGCTGCTGTCATATCTTCCCCGCCCGACTTCGATACAACACTTCCCTTAAACTTCCGACATAGTAGCATTCATACTTATATTTCATTCTTAACTCACTTTTAATTTCCTCGAAACATTAAACCTAATAGCCCTCAGGCAGACACGCTGAAACAGACCACTTCAAATGGAACGCAACATTTCCTTGATCCGTAAAACTGTTTCTGTGATGCCTCCTCGACACATAAACTTTCTGTTGTGTCAAACTAAGAAAAGATATTAATTGACTAGGCTTTCGTAAAAGTAAGTTAACTGATATATGTCGCCTTTCGCACTTGAAAGCACTTGAAGAAATCATACACTTTGTCAACAACGATGGGCGAGAACGAAGCAAACGACCCCATCTACAAAATACTGATTGATATTTGTGCACGATGAGTGTACAGACGGTCTGTTGCTTTTCCTATCTCCCTGCTACAGACGTGCACAGTAACATAATAGGTAAGGAGACACTGCAAACTTCACAAACAGCTCCTTGTATATTCTCTGCAATTCATATGCTACATTCGTTGATATGAGAAGTTAATTGTGGAACGTGATGATGGCTCGAGATATGATAGAAACAAAGTAATAACCATTTTTTTCTTGTCTTTCTCTCTAGCGTCCAACGCTTCCTCCATCTAGGGGCTAAACCACGACGCAGGGAGGTGGATGAGCTCTTACCAACCCACGACCGCACTAACGTACAACGGCTACTCACCATTCTAGGCCTGTTGCTGTTCACCACCGTAATATATGATAACATTTTCACCAATAAGTGCAGAATATTTGCTACGAGATCTATTGCTCTTTCTATAAATTGAGTAATAACAGCACGATGTGCAGAAATCGTTCCCACGAATATTAATTTCCGCAATTCTATTGCAAATAAACTACTTCTTTTCCTCATGATGATTTGATTTATTTTGTCATTTCATCCCAAAACTTCAGTATAAATAAAGAGGCCTTTCCTTTCACATTTTTCCTAACTGCCTACATCAAAATATCCTCGTTTCCACAAAAGTTCAGTCATAAACGACTGGATCCTTACCTTGTGCAATACAAAGTTAACAAAACTGAGTTATGACTGTGATTAACAATAACACTGGTCAATCGTTACTATGGTAGTAAAAAAAATGTAATGACACACATAAATACCTGGATTTAACGCAGTACAATGAAAGAGGCGGCGAAGTGCCACAGAAAGAATGCGACCGTTTGATGTAAGATATTGTCCAGCAGAAAGATGTAGACGTATATGACAAAACATTGGTTAGAAAACAGAAAATTTTATTTACGATGAATATAAACACCAAGCGCATTACTTATAGGGTCGTAAAAGGTAGGAGAACCAAAATAATACCCATCAGAGAGTTCAGGTAGAAAAATCCAACTACAGCGCCATCTGAAATCACTATGTCGCAAACAGCAGCACACCTTGCCATGTTGATTTCCTTAAAGTGCTATTTCGGTTGACTGAACGCATTTCTCTCATGGGATCTCCTTCCCAAACTAAATACATAGGGTTTTCTATCAAACCTAAGTCCCAGTTTGGTACTAGGTCAGTTTGAGGAGCCATGTGACCACTGATTGCTGCTATTATTGGAAAGTATAAAAGTTAGGAGAATTGGCGGTTTGTTAAAAGAAGACATTGTAGGTCTTGTAAATAAAACCGTTTTAAACCTAAACTACACTGCATGGCCAGCTTACGTAAGAGAGTCAGTAGAAGCTGCACCATAATGACACTCCTCGCTCAATCTCATGGCAAAACCGCTTGACCGCCGATACCGTTCGAGGAAGATTTCATTCAATGGATTCATCCTGGGATTAACACATTCATGCTGGGACTCTATTTACAAATTGTAACATCTCGCTTGCCAGACTCAGACCTGTGGTGTTGCTGTCACCTGTGGGAGCCACACGACTTAACACAAAGGTGGATGTGAGCTAATAAAATAAATAACATAACCTTTGTTCTTTGAACGTAAGTAGTGCTTGACTATCTAAACACCCATCCACCCACCCACCCACACACACATACACACACACACACACACACACACACACATATATATATATATATATATATATATATATATATATATATATATATATATATATACTACACGAATATGTAATAAAAATGGAGTTTCCTATATAAAAAAACCGCAGTTGATTTTGTTTGATCTATTTCTTTAGTTTTTAGTGTGACATATTTCCCAAGCTAATCCTGCATTTTATCAACATTGGTTATAGTTTTCTTCGAATGACAATTTAAAGAACTGTTCATTTTCTAACATGGGCATTTGTCTCTGAAAGTTGCCACTAACATTTTTCAGAGAGCGATATGCAAATTCGCCCGATAAACTGATATCTAGGAAGTTCACGTGAATGCCTCTGTTAATGCATTCGTAGACTTGAGTTTGAAATGTGTGGTACGCGGCGACTCATTGTCCTCTCCTTATTTTCACTCCACAATGATGACACCGAAAATAACCTTTACGTGAAAATACCTTATTCCGTATTGTCTTACAAGTGCACAAGGAGGTATTCAGTAATACATTAGAAGTTCCTCAAAAGCTGTGGCCGTTGTCTGCTCGAGACACGCATCTGCACGCTGCAGTGTCTCCAAGCTACATGAGGCATCCGCTCTAAACGGATGTTCGCCAGTATCAGAGTGAACAAAGGACCAGCAAAACTACTTCTGGACAAACAATGTTTCAATACATCGCTGCAGGCAGCAGCCAACACTGGACCGACTGACCTTACCAGTTTGCAAAATGTGGCTAGATGGTACTTGGGCGTGGCTGGTAAGTTGCAAAACTAAACATAATGGTTCAGTTTTATTTCTCCGAAACCGCAGATATGTGTTAGCCAAGACAGTGGCTGTTTTCGTTTCGCTGTTTGTTTCTTTACATTTGCTAGATAATACAGTGGAGGTTTCCTAGAACTAAAAGCTTTCCTGCTGGTTGCACGAGTTATCAGCCCTGTCAAGAGGGATTGGCCACCATAAAAATGTTGAGCCCTGGGAGAGGCGCCGCTTAAGACGGGCAGATAGGCACTCATGGCCATTCTAACAACCCAACCCCCTCGTCTCCCTTCGCCGGTAGCCCAGGAGTGACACAGGAAGCACTTTTCTGTCGTAAGAACCATAGAATTCTCTGAGATGCCATTTAGCCATATAAGAGATCTTTAGCCTGGTGTGGTTTCCCTCATGCCATGTAAATTTTCATTAGAACGGCTCATAATAACGTTCGGTTTAAACACAGAGAATGTAGATTTCTGGCTCAGTCATGCAGTTAATTTCTGGCGTGCCCTAACTTCTTCGCTCTTTCTACGTGCGGAACATTGGACAGGGCCTTTTCAGAATTGTACCATGTAGTAGGAGAGTTCTTCTGCCTTCCTCAACACCTAAGAGCTATATTGGATCCAAAAAGAATAGCAGTTTTGTCACCATTGTGTAACGAGTTTCTTCTCTGGCGAAATGCAGCGGTGTTCCAAAGAGAAGCACAAGGAGATCACCTGTAGATTTCTGCAGAGTAGTCACTTCACTTCAGGTTTCTGCACAGTTGGAGCTTCAGGGTAGGGCAGGAGAGGCAACTTATGATCTGATGATAAGGTGACGAATCAAGCTGGTTGCCCTCGCTGCGCGTTTTGGCAAACCTATGGTGTTCACTCCTAGGTTTCGGTGTGCTTCCTACATTTAACAATCCAACTTACGAGGTCACTGGTTTTATCGACAAATTTTTAACGTAACTGTGTTTCATCCCCCCCACCGATATCCACCATACTTCGAGTTATAATCTCTCGTCCGATTGTCAGTAATTTCTTTTGATACACTGCTAGCTATATGCACGTATACAAATGGGAGTAGTATCGCGTACACATGGAATAAAAGGGTACTACGTTGGCAGAACCGTCATTTGTACTCTGGCGATTCATGTGAATAGCATTCCGACGTTATGATGGTCGCAAGACTAGAGTTAACAGACTTTCAACGCGCAATGGTGGTAGGAGCTAGACACAAGGGATATTCCGTTTCGGAAATCGTTCTGGTATTCAATACTCCGTGATGCATAGTGTCAAAATTTGGTCAAAAGGGCATCTTGTGACTAATGCGCTTTTGACGTATTTATTATTTTATAAATGGTTCAAATGGCTCTGAGCACTATAAGACTTAACATCTTAGGTCATCAGTACCCTAGAACTTAGAACTACTTAAACCTAACTAACCTAACTAACCTAAGGTCATTTTTTCACACATCCATGCCCCAGGCTGTATTCGAACCTGCGACCGTAGCAGTCCCGCGGTTCCGAACTCCAGCGCCGAGAACCGCAAGACCACCGCTGCCGGCTTTTATAAATGAAATATAAGTACTGCCAGACTTTCACGATTATTCCATACTTTTAATTTGTATCATACGTTTTTAGTCACAATTCTATTACCATGTTACAGACCATTCTTTGTTCTAACTTCTGAGAAAGACACTCCAAGCCGTTTCGAAACCCGGTTAATTCGTTAAAAATTAGTGATCGAGGGCTGTTTTCTTTAAATTGTATTTTACTTCTAGGGTTTTCGGTACCCAAATTTTGCAGTTGTGGACGTTGACAGATCCTCGGAGACTGAAATGAGCTTCGTCGGTCCACAACGCGTTACTCAAATGGCCTCCAAGTAGCCGAAATAGGCATTTCCAGTCAATGAGCAGTTCACTTGGACCAGAGGATCCAGTCCCTTGCATGTAAAAACAGCCGATACCATTATGGAAGGGTCACCAGCCTGCAGAGTGCCTTGTTGATAACTTGGGTCCATGGCTTCGTGAGGTCTGCACCAGTCGAAATCAACAGTGACACAAGTCAGTATGTGTTGCAGTGCCGGATAAACGGAAGACATATAGGCCAGCAGACTGAGATCCATGCCTGAAATCCCACGTCTAAAATGACGTCCTCCAGCACCGATAGGAGCGGTATACGTTCTCAGAAATCGCTAGTAATAGGTTATAGAACATTTGAGAGTAACAAAGGGGAAGTGCTGGAGCTACTGAGAATATGCATGCTGCATTTGAGGTAGCTAAAGGTAATGACCAAAAATTATTATTTTGATAGCTCAATTATAAAATTACTGGTGATAGAAGACCTAATTTGTTAGTAAGAGGTAACAGAGAAAAAACTTCCGAAAAACGTACGACAGATTTTTACACGCGTATAATATTTCAAGCCAGACAACATTAAGGGGAATTGTAGCATGATGGGGCAATGGGATGAATTAGCAATGAAAGTCCCTTATGGTTGCCATAAGAGTGTGACTGAAAAAGTGAAGTTAAGCGCCATAATGGAATTGGTTTATGCACTAGGACCAGCATATTTCCTTCAGAGAATGGAAAATGACAGACTACAGAGCGCAGCATGTTGTAGAAAGGCGAGAACATTAGTTTAAGTGACTCATTTCATTTCGTGCTGTAAGACGAAAGTGCGAATATGCCAAAGGAAGTTGAAAGTAAAGCGTCAACAGTAAAATGTTGGCAGGGTAATAATAAAGAAACGTGATAAGTAACATTACAGATGTGGGAATCAGATGCATGTATGCAGATACTGTAGTAAG
This sequence comes from Schistocerca gregaria, assembly GCF_023897955.1. Lineage (NCBI taxonomy): Eukaryota > Metazoa > Arthropoda > Insecta > Orthoptera > Acrididae > Schistocerca > Schistocerca gregaria. The sequence continues at coordinate 305,172,651 of NC_064927.1, forward strand.
GACCTTAAAATGTCAAAGTAAGATGGGTGCAGACACATACTACGGCAGAGTTAGTTACAAAAGTTCTAGATTTCTGCTACTATTGTGACGAGTGAGAGCAAACAGATGCATAGTGTAACTGTTAAAAAGTCAGAGACATCACTGTAAGGCCTGTGAGACTTTCAGATGTTATTTATGTACTATGTACTGGCAAGCAGCACACCGGTGTGGAGAGAAACTCAGGAACACTCCTGAGAAAACGATGGAATATTCAATAGCTGCTTCGTGTGGCAGTCATGCGTGGCTACTGTCAAAAATGGCCCAATGTTAGGGTAGTAGCATGGACAGCAGAAAATGACTGTGGTGACAGAGCCATGGGCTACCTTCTAATATCGTTTCGGACCTCCCTTTGGCTGGCAAAGTGTTAAGGCAGCTGGACGTCGTATAGACTCAAGAAGTCGTTGGAAGTCCTCTGCAGAAATATTGAACCATGCTTCCTCTATATCCGTCCATAATTACGAAAGTGTTGATCATGCAGGGTATTGTGCAAGAACCAACCTCGTCAGTATATGTCATAAATGTTCTACAGATTTAAGAAGGCGGCGCTAGTGGCCATATCATTCTTTCGAATTGTCCACAATCTTCCTCAAACCAATCAGGAACAACTATGGCCGGGTGAATGGCGCATTGTCATCTATACAAATCCCACCGTTATCTGGGGACTGACGTCCATGAACGGCTACAAATGGTCTCCAAGTAGCCGAAATAGGTATTTCCAGACAATGAGCAGTTCACGTGGACCAGAGGACCCAGTCCATTCCATTTAAATACAGCCGATACCATTATGGAAGAGTCACCAGCCTGCACAGTGCCTTGTGGGTAACTTGGGGTCCATTGCTTCTTGACGTCTGTACCACTCGAAATCAACAGAGAGCTCTTACCAAATGAAACTGAAACTCACCTGACCAGGCGACTTTTTCCAGAGCTGCTTTTCTTCGAAATTTCTCCGTTAATCCTATCTGGTAAGGACCCTCACTGCGTAGCGGTACTCCAAAAGAAGACGGACAAGCGTAGTGTAGGAAGTCTCTTGAGCAGATATGCTGCTTTTTCAAAGTAGTTTTCCAATAAATCGCAGACTTTGGTGCGCTTTCCGCACGTTTTCTGTTGTTCTTTTGAATTTACGTTGTACGCAATGGTAATTCTTAGATATCTAGAGCATTTACGGCAGTCAGATTTGATTGATTTATCACTTAACAGAAGTTTTTCCAGATCCTTTTTAGCACTCATGTGGATGACCTCATACTTTCCTTTTTTATAGTCGATGGCCAATTTTCGTACAGCAATTTACTTTGATCTTCTGATGACTTTCTTAGACGCCAAATGACAGCACAATCTGCAAGCAACCTAAGAGGGCTGCTCACATTATTTCCTAAATCATTTGTATTGAAAAGGAGCAGCAGATGGCTATAATACTACCTTTGGGAATGCCAGAAATCAGTTCTGCTTTACTGGATAACTTTCCATCACATTTCTACGAACTGCGACATTTCTGGCAGGGAATCAGGAATCCATTGGCGTGACTGAGACGATATTCCGCAAGTTACAGTTTGATTGGAAGCCGCTTTTGAGGTTCAATGTGAAATCATCTGGAGATCTAAAAATACGGAACCCATTTGAAATCTTTTGTTAATGGCACTCACCATTTCGTGTTAGTAAAGAGTTAGCTGTGTTTCACAAGAACGATGTTTCCTAAATCCGTGCTGAATGTGTGTCGACAGACAGTTCTCTTTGAGGTAATTCATAATGTTCGAAAACAATATACACTCCAAAATCCTGCTGCATATCGAAGTTAATGATCTGAGCCTGCAATTAAGAGGATTACTTCTATTACCTTTCCTGAATATTGGTGAGACTGTGCAACTTTCCAGTCTCTGGGTAAGGTTCTTTAGTGAATTGAGATATTGTGCATGCCTGTTACGTATGGGTTGTAAGCCGTCGTGGTTTCCTGACCTTCATTGCTTACACATTCCGTCCTGACAATCATATTCCGCAAATCAAGAAGCCCAAACTCGATAAGACAAAGGCAATGTTGTATGAATTCATGTAAACGATATGCAAATAACAAGTAAGCACACCGGGGTGGAAATACTTGAGACTGGCGTACACACATACATTGCAGACATGACGGTCACATGAGCTTTTAGTTTGGTGGAGAAACCGCACAATGGGACGTCGGTCCATTCAGAGGACGACCTAGCCTATCTCTGTCGGACGGTGACCGCCTCTGGGCATAAGTGAAAAGGGGGAACGACCCCGTGTTAGGCTTAAAAGCAAATTCCGCTACATTGTGAAGGAGGGGCCAGTCTACGCATTCTTTACACATAGCATGCTTTTTCAGAGATTTTCACAGGGACAGTAAAGACCAAATGCCAATTCTACAGGTTTCCGGATTGGTCACCTTAAACGAAACGCCGTTCTCCCGTTTTGGAAGAGCAATGCTGATTGGCAGACGATATTTCTGACGCCTTCAGCTGAAGGAGTAATGGATGAGACCAAACGATATACCTCCTTTCACCTCTGGCGTCGAGAGGTGCCGTTCCGTTGTCGGTTTTGGAGGAAGAACACATAACGAGAGCATGCGCGCTCGTATGTGTACTCAAAGAGCGAGGAACAAGTCTCTCCTCAGTACTTCACTGGGAGAGCACCACTGTCGAGAGCGAATCGAAGTGCGACTCTATATTGAGTCCTTGCGATTAAGCATTGTTCACTGTGTTGGCCGACACACTTATTCTGTAGTGAGAATGGAGAGAGTGATATTGAAACGCCTGCGATCTAATTTTTGAGTGGCATCATAGTGAACTGAATATCTTACCGGTGTACAACGCCAATAGTTAGACTAGGGACCAATAGGAGTCCTTGACTTCATCAAGGCGTAGGGAGAGTTTGATTGGCGAAGGTCACTCGAGATAGAACGAGAGTTATCTTATATGTCAGCAGTAAGCAGAGCAGGCAGCAGTCCTCGCAGGTTACAGTTTTGTGCTCTACAGCACTTTCGAGCCCCATATTTCCTCCACAACAGTACACTTCACTGTATTTCACACGAGACAGCCTCAACTGTGCTTAGAAACATTGTAACGGATAATTATTCAATTTGAGTATGCGCAGCTTTCAGCTATTCTGCCAAGTCAATAACAAAGTTAAACTTTGTATAGAAATTTCATTAGCGAATCCTATCCTTGAGAGGTAACTTCACATTCCGAAGAGAACCAGGATATAACTTGTTAAATTCATAACTAAAAGTGCGATTGTGGTTTTTCAGAATTTTTGTAATATAAATAATAATTTTCCTTAGTTTCATGTTTATCTTACACTAACTAGCACTGCTCCAGTACCAAAGCATGCCACTACTTACAAAAGAAATTTTGTGAATTTTTGTGTCATTTCCTTACAGCGGAACTACTCCAGAAGATATAAAACTGCTGAACGTTTTTCAGGCATTTCTCTTAATAACGTTAGGGGCGTCTGTCTGACTTCTGTAGTAGGGTGGGGGTGGAAATTGCATCATGCAGGAGTTACAGGGTAAAGGGCACATTTCAGATTAATCCGTTGCACAGAATGACAGAATAGCAACCCACACACTCACAGAAAATGGCGGCCCTGCCAAGATTGGTAAAACAGGTAAGCTATAAGGATAGAAAAGTGTCAGGATAATGAGGTACGGCAGGTCTCAGCAGTAGCACTTTTAAAACTTTCTTTCATGTGTTAAATAGCTATTTCTGATGATTGGGGTCAGAATAGATACAGGTAGCGGATAAAGAATAATTGTAGGAAAAAAGGTGTGCGTTATTGTGTTGGAAGATTTTGCATTTTATTACGATTTTAGTGTGATTGTTAGGGCACAGGATTTTCAGGTGATAGGCACAGACACACCATCATATAAGTTACACTTAAGAAATAAAATTTTTCTCCCTTCACCAGCGCACAGGTTGAGATTGGACACTGTAGCAGAGGAGACAAAACATTAGCCAAGAAGTTACGGCGTTGTGGTTGTTGGTTCATTCAACTGGTAAGTAGACATACAAGTTTATAGATAGGGTTGTGGTGTGTTGAAAGACTTTCCATGTTAACGAGAGCACAAGCCTAAAGTAAACAAGCTTATTGAGAATAGGACAGAAGGTGAACCTAAGAGTTGGACAGAAGGTGAATCAGAGAATAGATCAGTCGGGGAGCTGAAGAATCAGCAGGTTCAGTTAGACTGGATAAAATTGAGACAGATCAGGCAGGTGGGAATAGAGAGGACGAGAACATTGGATTTCCTGAATATGAAATCGCAGATCGGGCACATTCTGAGCCAGAAATAGAGAGCCCACGTAGGAAATGGCAAAGATTAGAAGTGAAACGAGCACAGGAAACGCGTTTGTTTGCTGCATATTCAGGGACAGAATGCAGTCAATGCAGTCAATGAACTACTGTACAGCTACACTATCGATGACAAACAGCTGGATACAACGACTGCAGTAATGTATCTAGCCTTTTTTCAGCCATCAGGCTAGTGGCACATGGAGAAGAACTGATTGCTCCTCTTCTCCAGCTCTTTCAGAGAAAATGGCAGAGGACGATGAAGAAAATGAAGCTGATGCATTTATCGAAGATTATAGTGATGTCTACCAGCCTGAATTCGTATTTACTCCGCAATTATTCTCTCAGAGTAAAGTTAATGTTCTAGTAGGAAATTTAAATTTGACTCAGGAATCTGCTAAACTACATGGCTCCCGGTCAAAAACTAAGAATCTTCCGGAACCAGTAACACATTACTCACGTTACAGACATAGAGAGAAAGACCTAGTGGATTTATTCTCACACAGCGATTCCTTAGTTTACTGCAGTAACGTGAAAGATTTAATGCACTTCTATGACACTGAACTAGATCCTGCCCATTGGGGACTTTTTCTAGGCTCACCAACGAGAACACGGAAGGTGTGCTACTGTATTATGGGCAATTGTATGGGCCCATTCCTGTGGCCCATTCAGTTCAACTTAAAGAGGCCTATAAGAACATGAAGATACTGTTTTCAAGTATCCCATTATGGGGCTACTGTGTGATGATTTCAAAATTATCTGAGTAGTATTAGGATTTACAAAAATTCTTTACTACGTACACGAATTCGAGATACGGACAAGGAAAAATATTGGAGTGAGAGAGTTTGTCAATAACGGAGAAATTTTGTGCTTGGAACTAGTAATATTTTGCACGGACCGCTTGTAGAAGCGCACAAATAAATAAAATCTTTCTTCCACCACAACACACATAATTGAGCTTGATGTAGCAGTTTTTAAAGGCTCTGCCACAGGTTGGGCCCTGATTTAAGCAACTTTCAAGAGATATTTCTTTTCTTCACAGTAGATTTTTAATTTTTGATCCTCAAGTAAAGGATGAAGATTTTGACAAGACAATTAAAAGGAGAGAAAAGAACGAATGGTCCGCCTTCCGATCAGTTACTGAAAACGTTCTGGGAATAACAAACATCCTAATTGCTAGTCATTTGCTGAAAACATGTAGCCAAATTTCTAGAAGATGGGATGTAATATGAATTTGAAATTTCACTTTTCTTCACTCACTTACAGACTACTTTCCAGAAAAGTTGGAACTTTGTAGTGATGCGTAGGATAAACCTTTCCACCAAGACATCAAGGAGATGGCGAGCGAGTACCAAGGGAACCTTAACGGAACTATTGTGGCCGAATATTGTTCGATGTTACAGAGGGAGAGTCACCATATACAAGGAGAAAATAGTAAAAAATTGATAAAACACTATTCCCTTAACGTTTTTAGTCAGGGTAATAATGCGTATATCGGAGCCAGAACCGTGCCACAGTGGTTTGAGGAGAGTTAGTTGATGTCGGGGCGGCCAAAATCGCCTGATGTAAACCCTATTGGAAAAGTGTGGGTCGCTATTGGACGTCATCCCTTCGTGCGCAAATAAGTGTCACATTATGTACGTGAATTACGTGACCTGTGCGTAGATTCTAAGGCCGCGTACACATTAGTTTATACATTCTTTTCGTGTTTCCCTGTGTTCACAAGCGGCAAGACGCAGTCAATGACTTCGCTACGCAGTGCCGATGGTACTGTTACTGAGTTCTGTGCCGATAAAGCGGAGTCATTGAAAGCAGTTTTCCGAAATTTTTTCACCAGGGATGACGAATGGAATATTCCAGAATTTTAAACATGAACAGGTGCTAGCATGAGTTTCTTAGAAGTAGATACCTTAGGGATTGCAAAGCAACTCAAATCACTTGATACGGGCAAGTCTTCAGGTCTAGATTCAATATCGATTAGGTTCATTTCAGATTTCGCTGACACAATAGCTCCCTACTTAACAATTATACACAACCGCTCGCTCACCGGAAGATCTGTACCTGCTGACTGGAAAACTGTGCAGGTCGCACCAGTGTTTAAGAAGGGTAGTAGGGGTAATCCATCGAACTACAGACCTATATCATTGACGTCGGTTTGCAGCAGGGTTTTGGAGCATATACTATATTCAAACAGTATGAATCATCTCGAAGGGAACGATCTATTCATACGTAATCAGCATGGTTTCAGAAAACATCGTTCTTGTGCAACCCAGCTTGCTCTTTAATCACATGAAATAATGGCCGCTATCGACAGGGGATCTCAAGTTGATTCCGTATTCGTAGATTTCGGGAAATCTTTTGACACCGTGCCTCACAAGCGACTTCTAATCAAGCTGCAGACCTATGTGGTATCGTCTCAGTTGTGCGACTGGTTTTCGTGATTTCCTGTCAGGAAGGTCGCAGTTCGTAGTAGTAGACAGCAAATCATCGACTAAAACTGAAGTGATAGCAGGCATTCCCCAGGGAACTGTCCTGGGACCTCTGCTGTTCCTGATCTATATAAAGGACCTAGGTGACAATCTGAGCAGTTCTCTTAGGTTCGCAGATGATGCTGTAATTTAGCGTCTAGTAAGGTCATCCAAAGACCAGTATCAGTTGCAAAGCGATTAGAAAAGATTGCTGTACGGTGTGGCAGGTGGCAGTTGACGCTAAATACCGAAAAGTGTGAGGTGATCCACATGAGTTCCAAAAGAAATCTATAACTCGATAAATAGTACAATTCTCAAGGCTGAAGGCCCTGTTCGCAGTCTTTCTTTGGTTTTCAGCTAAACATGATCCAAAGACGGTGTAAGAGAGAAAACATTAATCCAAGGTAAAAAATAACCCAACCTCTGGCAGCACATCTTGCGTAAAAGTACACTTAATTGTAAGAACGCTGTATTGAAAGATGTGCCTCAACCACACCTAGATCTAATAAATAATTAATATCTACACTCTTTTCTCAGACTCAAATATGGACTGGACTCTCGTATATTCACTAGATTGTAATCCCAAAAACCAACAACTTGAACTTCTGTGGCACGGATGCCATCCTACTTGATATGTAATCAAAGACAACACAATACGATATCTGTTGTATGTAAGAGAAGCTTTTGGCTGAACTTATAAGCTGATATAAACAGAAGGCTACAGCATGTTAAAAATCATGTTAATAGTGTAATATTTCCATACAAAATAAAATTGACATACTTATTCATTTTATTATAACTCTGTAATAACTGGCTGCATTCAGGCGAGGTTTCGTAGGCTGCATGTGTATCTACGTAATTGTCAACTTTTTTTTTTATAAGAGCTAACGAATGTATCGGACGCTCTTTAGAACACTCATCTTGTTCGTACGTCCTGAGTCTAGCAGACTGAAGTGATTTGGGGAAGGGAACCAAACAGCTAGGTCACCGAACCCATCGGAGTAGGGAAGGATGGGGAAAGATGTCAGCCGCAACGTTTCGAAGGAACCATCCCTGCATTGGCCTGAGGCGATTTAGAGAAATCACAGAAAATCAGAAGGAAGATTGCCGGACGCGGTTTTGAACCGACATCCTCGCGAGTGCGAGTCCATTGTGCCAACCACTGCGCCACCTTGCTTAGATTAATTATACACAAATTCAAATCTGGTTGCAGGTTTTTCCTGAAGCATACCCAGTTGCCAAATTCCCATCGACCACACAATTTTATTGTTTACTCGGACTTGTGATGTATTGTTATTTAGGCATCAGGTATGCTAGAAATAGCAATGTTGGTAAAGGATTTTGGTATGAACGTATTTTTCACATAGTAAAGATTTAAATTCATTTTATATTAGCTTTGCAAATCAGGTCGTTAACCAGTCACTGTTGGATTTAATATCCCACTTACAGCAACGTCATGATACCTACAGAACCAATATAAATACAAAACTTCGTGTTAAACATCTTCCTGGCACTGAAAGTGAGAGTGCTGTTTGCCTTTCTCTACATTTGTAAAAGTGAACGTGTTTCGTTCAGTTTCTCCTCATTTCACAGCAGATAAGAAAATATTGCTGTGAATCTTTGTCGATTGACAACACTCTTCTATTAAAGAAGAGTACAGTGATTTATTTGTGATCTGACAGGAGCATTATTAGTCGGTAAGTTATAAGACATTTCAATAGTAAGAACGACATAACAGACTTTTTCTAGTGTGACAGACGTTAGATGTTACGGTTGATAATTACAGTTAATAGAGTCTCATAAACCATCATGTTCACTACATATCCATCTGACGCACATCTGCTAGAGATAAGTGTTCCTTGGTTCGTATGTGTCGAAAAATGCAATATTTTTGTCATCAGCTCCCTCAAAAGTTAAACTCTTCAGAACCACAGAATGTATAATAAAATACTAAAACTTGCAAAACATTTCATTAAAGCTGTAAGAGAAATGAGCTAGCTAGACATAAACTTCATTACTGTACCGGTGTGGAGTAGTATTCTGTGGGCCACTAGCACTGTGATGATATGTGTTGCTTGTAGTTCAGTGGCATGGAAAGTTTTTATGTGGATGAAAAGCCGGACTTGTCTTAATTGCAGAGGTGATAAATTAATGCGGCAAGAAGGAATTTACTGTCCTGGATTACGAGATATAATTAGGTCATGGAAATGCCAATCAAACATGCAAAGTCCACATCAACATTGCAACGTTCTACGTAAGTTCGACGATCTTTTGCAAAGTACCTCACCTCGATTACAGGTTTTTCACACCTGAATATATTGTAGAGAGCTATAATTTTGAATTGGCTTGTTTACACCTCATTTTCCTATATTTACCTGGGTTGTTATTTAAAGTCTGTCACCATAATATAATGTTGCTTCACGAACATCGTTTTCAGCAATTACAGTAGACTAATTGATTTATTCTTTTCATAGTTCTGTAGGTACTACTGTCATTATTGTTTAGTACATGATAAGTAATGTAGTTACATGAATGAGTTTGACTGGGTTCTTTAAAATGTTATCGTAGCATCATGCTATGCATTCACTTCTGCTGTGCAATATCTGCATCAAAAATTGAATTGCCAGTGTTTTAAGTCTTTCTAATTGCAAGTTTTCAGTCTATGCACGTAAAAGGAAATGATTATTACTATGGTTAGTTAAAGTTAGGTTGAACCATTCTTGTTACACCACTTGTGAAATACCCAGTTCTGTTATCTGTCAAAAGAGCCATGTTCTCCATTTTCACACGTTCTCCGTGTCCCCCACGTTTTGAGTGTTTAGAGTGACGCATAAAGCGATGGCGTAAGACGTGGTGCTAACTTATCTTCCCCAATGCGATAGCATTACGAGGCAGTTGAGGCTGACACGTTTGTCTTCTCTGATGTGGAAGAATCAGTTTCAGCAGTTGTGACTGAACCATCTGTTGCTGTGTCAGCAACTGTTGTTTCTTCTTCTGGTAAGGCCGATGCATTTGTTGTGGTTGTAGAAATTGTCCCCTCTGATGTTGTCTCCACCGCTCACTCACTTGTTTCTCTGGGTTCAGTCCTGTGTGTTGTTGATGAATTAGGTACTGTGTTGGTCAACGAAACTTCTTGGCAGACACTCATGGGTCTGTACCGGCAGACGCGACAACGACGGGGAGAACCAGAGCAAAAGCAGGTGAATACACTTTATCATTTGACAACCTGCTATAGCCACACCACAAGGGGGACACTTCTCACCAAGTCAAACGAGTCGAGGGTCGACACCAAACTCATGACAATGAAATGTCCTCTGTGTATTTTGCTAGCACATGGAAATTATCACACGTAATTTGAATGTTCCAGAAACAGTGAAGAAGGTCGTGTGCACACATATATTTCATTTAGTGTAATGTTCACAACACAACATCTTAGTTAGCAATGTTTTGGATAGTACCTGTCCCTGCGAGAGTTGGGCGAAGAGGCCAGTGATGTAATAACTGGTCAGGTAGGAGCTGATTTAGCAGTTAAGCCAAGTGGCCATTGATTCATTAGATGACGGACCAGGTCCAACCCAAGCACCCCAGGTAGCGCATTTTATATAGATTAGAACAAGAGACAGATGGCTCGTCTCTTCACAATGGGAATGCCATTTGTAAAGAAACTACGACAGTAAAATGTTGGTTCGAGGAGGAGCTCAGTAATGTACAGCGTGTGAAAGGCATAAATGCCGATATTTCTTCTGCATCAGTCTACCCACGCACTATAATTGTTGTTTTCTCCATGGTCGTAACTGCACAACGAAGTGGACTATGCCTTTCGGTATATAGTACCAGTTTTGCTTTCACACGTACACATATCAATAATTGACCTGTCACACAGGGTGAAAATGAATGTTTGGGGCTTACTTGTACAACATTTCTGTGGAGGTACTACTACACTGACAGGAAAAGTAGGAATTTTAATAGCCATAATTATTAGTCTACAATCGACTTAAATACTGATTCAGTATTCTTCACTACACCGTCGTCAGTCACCAGTAGACATGTCTGCCTTACACCCATTTACCTTGTATAGCAAATGGTCAAACACCTCATATATAATCATGAGTAATGAAACTTTTTTTAAGGAGTGCGTATTATCTTGCTACTTCCGCATGTCTCCATCCTTATCAAAGATTATTTTCTGTATCCGCAGTCCACCATCCGACGAGTGGTGGAGGGTACTCCGTACCCCTGTCCGTCGTCTCCTTTCCTGATCCGCTAAAACACAGAGCGAGAGGAAAATGTTTGTTTATGTGCCTCCGTATGTGTGCTAATTTCTCGTAATTTATCTTCACGGTCCTTGTGGGAAATATACTGTGGCGGCAGTAGAACCGATCTTCTGTCACCTTCAAATGTTGGTTCACCCAATAGGGTTCCTGGTACTTAACGTCTCCTTCCCTAACGGAATTCTCATTTTAGATCCTTCACCATGTCGCTCGGGCCTGTTAGTGAAATATCTATCTGCCCGTCTCTGAATTGCTTCGATGTCTTCCTTTAATGTGACCCAGTATGGATCAAAACCAGGAGCAGTACCCAAGAATAGGTTGCACTTGCATCCAACATGTGGTCTCATTTACTTATGATTCTCACATTAAGCAGAATTCACGAATATTTTCTTCGTTGACTTTAATGAAGGAATTTCGAGGATTAAGTTTAATAACTCCGTCTTACTGTCCCTTTTATCGGTACCTCTGGCATTTTCCCGCAAACATACTGATTGTGTCTTGCCTATAGCATTCTTTACGTACCATCAGAATCACTCTCGAATTTATGCCAGGTTTCAAGAGAAACTTTCGTGTTGCAAACTGTTATTAGCATCTCGCATTGAAGTCTGCGCTACGTTTCGAGCTTCTGTAGAAGATCCCAAATTGTTTAGATTTTGTTTTCATTTAAATCTGGCATGCTTCTTCCGTTGTTTCCGCAACATCGTTCCTACCCGTTTCATGTACTAAGAGGAATCAGATCCTTCAGTTCCGTCGTTTGTTAACTTATTTAGTGTAAATCTCTCAATTGCAGACGATACTATTTCTTTGAATTAAAGCCTCATTTGGAAGGATTAGAGCTTGTGTATCAAGAATGTGTCAAGAGAATATTTATCTGTTTTCTGAATACATATATTTTTCGTTTATTTTTAGGGTATTTAGTTTCCCTACGACAGCTCTGTGTCACTAATCCTTTTATCCGTTTTGATGCTCGTTATTAGCTCAAAATTATTTGCTGCCAAGATGTCAAGTATGTTTTAACAACCGTTTACTATTCGAGTCGGCTTCTGAACTAACAGATGGATATAATATACAGAGAATGCGTATAGCACAATTCTGCATGATGTTTTATCCGTACCTCCGTATTAAAGCATGTATTTTCGTTAAGATATACACTCCTGGAAATGGAAAAAACAACACATTGACACCGGTGTGTCAGACCCACCATACTTGCTCCGGACACTGCGAGAGGGCTGTACAAGCAACGATCACACGCACGGCACAGCGGACACACCAGGAACCGCGGTGTTGGCCGTCAAATGGCGCTAGCTGCGCAGCATTTGTGCACCGCCGCCGTCAGTGTCAGCCAGTTTGCGTGGCATACGGAGCTCCATCGCAGTCTTTAACACTGGTAGCATGCCGCGACAGCGTGAACGTGAACCGTATGTGCAGTTGACGGACTTTGAGCGAGGGCGTATAGTGGGCATGCGCGAGGCCAGGTGGACGTACCGCTGAATTGCTCAACACGTGGGGCGTGAGGTCTCCACAGTACATCGATGTTGTCGCCAGTGGTCGGCGGAAGGTGCACGTGCCTGTCGACCTGGGACCGGACCGCAGCGACGCACGGTGCACGCCAAGACCGTAGGATCCTACGCAGTGCCGTAGGGGACCGCACCGCCACTTCCCAGCAAATTAGGGACACTGTTGCTCCTGGGGTATCGGCGAGGACCATTCGCAACCGTCTCCATGAAGCTGGGCTACGGTCTCGCACACCGTTAGGCCGTCTTCCGCTCACGCTCCAACATCGTGCAGCCCGCCTCCAGTGGTGTCGCGACTGGCGTGAATGGAGGGACGAATGGAGACGTGTCGTCTTCAGCGATGAGAGTCGCTTCTGCCTTGGTGCCAATGACGGTCGTATACGTGTTTGGCGCCGTGCAGGTGAGCGCCACAATCAGGACTGCATACGACCGAGGCACACAGGGCCAACACCCGGCATCATGGTGTGGGGAGCGATCTCCTACACTGGCCGTACACCTCTGGTGATCGTCGAGGGAAGACTGAATAGTGCACGGTATATCCAAACCGTCATCGAACCCATCGTTCTACCATTTCTAGACCGGCAAGGGAACTTGCTGTTCCAACAGGACAATGCACGTCCGCATGTATCCCGTGCCACCCAACGTGCTCTAGAAGGTGTAAGTCAACTACCCTGGCCAGCAAGATCTCCAGATCTGTCCCCCATTGAGCATGTTTGGGACTGCATGAAGTGTCGTCTCACGCGGTCTGCACGTCCAGCACGAACGCTGGTCCAACTGAGACGCCAGGTGGAAATGGCATGGCAAGCCGTTCCACAGGACTACATCCAGCATCTCTACGATCGTCTCCATGGGAGAATAGCAGCCTGCATTGCTGCGAAAGGTGGATATACACTGTACTAGTGGCGACATTGTGCATGCTCTGTTGCCTGTGTCTATGTGCCTGTGGTTCTGTCAGTGTGATCATGTGATGTATCTGACCCCAGGAATGTGTCAATAAAGTTTCCCCTTCCTGGGACAATGAATTCACGGTGTTCTTATTTCAATTTCCAGGAGTGTGTAAAGTAAACTGAAGTCACCATCAACTATAACTGTATGAGCCGGGTAGGTGTTATTATATTATTTAAGTTGGGCAGTCGCTAGTAGGATCCAATTATTACTTTATTCCGGTTGCCACGAATTACTTCTTATCAAATTAATTAAATTTCGGTAAAAGAGTAATTAGTTCTAAGAGCCACAGTCTTGCCACCATCAACTGTGTTTAGCCTCTCCTTTCACAAAACCGTCAAGTTCTTATCAAAAATTTCGGCCCACATTGCTTTCTGCGTCTATTTCACACAGAGGTGTTTTTGTGTTAGCACTGACAACTTTACGAAAACATCGCTGCTCGCGGTCGTTAAGTGAAGGCCGACAGCCGATGTATCGTTCATGGTGATCGGTAATGCCTGCAGTATGGAATTCCTGGCACGCTCTTGACCCTGTGGATCTCGGTATACTAAATTCCCTAACGATTTGTGAATTGGAATGTCCCAGGCTTCTAACTCCAGACACCACTCCGTGTTTAAAGTTTATTAATTCCCTTTCGTACGGCCATAATCACGTCGGAAACATTTTCCCATTCATCACTTGAGCCAAAATGACAGCTCCGCATTTACACTGCGCTTTCACCCCTTGTGTACGTGATACTACCGCTATCTCTATATGTGCATAACGCTTTACTATGACTTTTGTCAATCCAAGTGTATTTACAAATTAGTTACAGGAGAAGCTACATCCAAATGTGTACCAGCTGACAAGCATGAGGTGCGAAGATTGAAAAGTTTGACCCATGGTACTTTGAACATGCTTGGGACGGTGAATTTGACGCTTAAAATAGCCAGAAATGGTTTAGGAGGAAACAAACTTCAGATCTGAAGAAGGTAAGAAACGTCCGTTAAAATAGTTTTGTAGGAAGATATATCCTCACAAGAGAGATAGTGGTCATTATCCATATGGGTAGACAGTTAGAAGTGACTGAGAGTAATATACCGTTGTGGAAGGTACAGGACGATAAGATACTGAAAGAGCAAACGAAACCGCGAAATGTTACTTGACAATTGGGAGCACGAATTGGCCATCAGGACTATAGGATGTGATAAACGAGAAAAGAAAATCGGACGAGTCGCAGGAAAGGAGTTTCAAATGGTGGAACATTGTCAGCGAGAATTACGGACCAATGCAGTTGTTAGGTGTACAGATCTGAAAATGGTTCAAATGGCTCTAAGCACTATGGGACTTAACATCTGAGATCATCAGTCCCCTAGAAGTTAGAACTACTTAAACCTAACTAACCTAAGGGCATCACACACGTCCATGCCCGATTCAGGATTCGAACCTGCGACTCTTCTGGTCGCGCGGTTCCAGACTGACGTGCCTAGAACCGCTCTACCACACCGGCCGTTTGTGCATATCCCAATGTGTTTCATTTAAAAGGTGACAGATTGTCATTTACCGAAACTATTAGGCATATACAACCGGTAAGAGAAGAACATAAAAGTCAAATTATGCACTGGTCATGGACGCACGACGGGAATTAACGAACTTTAAACGTGGGGTAGTGGTTGGAGCTAGAAGCCTGGAACATTCCTTTTCGGATTTCGTCAGGGAATCTAATACATAGAGATCCACAATGTCATGAATGTCACGAGAACACCAAATTTCATGTATTACCTCTCACCACAAAAAACGCAGTGGCCGACACTCTTCACATAAGGACCGCGATCAGTGGCGATTGCAATAGTTGTCAGTGCTAACAGACAAGCAACATCGAGTGAAATAGACCCTGAAATCAGTGTGGGACGTCCAACAAACGCATCCGTTAGCACAAAGCGGCGAAAGTTTGCGTTTATGGCCACGACACGCCATCACTTGCCGCACCTCTCCTTGGAACGTTACCTTATCGCCTGCACCCTACAAGACTGGAAAACCTTAGCCTGGTAGTTTGTCGGCAGTTATAATTACCACATGTGGCATCGTATTGTCGTGGATGAGATTCACTTTGTCCACATTCTGTATTTCTCGACGCCTTCGTCTGATGGCAGGCCAGAAGGCCGCTAACATCACATTCCTGAGCGATGGCTTTCTACAGATATTTTCTTTTTTTTCTTTTTTGTGACGTCCGAACGTGGATGTTTCCACACCATTCTCTGCTAGTGGGATTCCGGCGTGAAATGCAGCACTCACGTTTTATCACCAGTAACAAACAGTTCATGGAAGTCTTGGCACTCCTTGGATTACCGTTCCAGATGATTCAGTAAAGACATCATTCGCTTGCCTCTCATCATGTTATCCGACGCTTAGCAGCATGAAACTTTCCCATCCATACCTTACTATCTGTGAATGCTATAAAATGGGCATATCACCTTCGTACTAAGGGTACCACTGCCTAATGTAGTAAATGAGACCGAGAGAAAGCAAAATTGTAGATACACGTCAATAGGCAGAAGACATACTATTGAAATAGAAGTGTATGACATAAACTTTCAAATAAATTTAAATGGGGTTCCCTTCTATTGAATAACAAATCATCATTTTGGCATGCACAGTGATGACTTGTCTGTGGATCATTAGTTGAATTTATTATGCCTGGGATGTTCAAGTGCACGGGCTTCCTCAGGATTATATTACCATCATCAACGATCGTCCAAGTTATCAGTATCACCTGAAAGTTGGTAACGTAAGTAAATCTTAGAACTATTCCTGAAAACTTAGTAGCGCAAAGAGAGCGGATTTGAAGGTTGTTCAAGAAGACAAGGAGAAACTTTAGCATCTAAATATTTGTAAAAAGAATTGTAATATGTTGATTAATGGGGTCACACACAATGTGGAATGGTCGCATGTAACGCGATCCATGAAATGATAAATTAATGAATCCTTAACTTTGTATGAGAGTTTAACAAAATATTGTTCGGAACCTTGGACGAGGCGAATGTCGCTTATTATAAAATGCACACACATATGATCGAAACTAGATCAGAACAGCTGTGGAAATTTTCAAAGTGCAAGTGCCTGTAGTGAATGCCCCTTGTCTGGTCTGACTTGGATGGTAAATTCGATCAGCAGAAATGGGAAGTTGCTTAAGAATGGTATGAGAGAAGTGGTACATTTCACACGTACTGTCTTAGAACTACAGATGTGACTCTGAAAAGAACTACAACTCATTGAGCCAGTTAAGTATAGAATATGAAGAGTTAGTGATTGCAGTAGTTTACACACAGAAAGACCACCTGCACCATACGTGGTAAATTCGCTAGAGAATGTTAAATACCTAAGGCTAATCCAAACGGAAGAGAGATGTAAGGTTTCAATTACCTCTAATTGTAAATTATGTAGGTGTAGTCTATTGAAAGCCAAGAATCTACGTGTATTTGGTAACATTGATGTCTTAGGATATTTAATTGATATTAACTTAATTGAGAATTCTAGACAATTAAAATATTATGTTGACCAGTTATTATGACAGCTGGTAAGGAATAGAAATTATGAAAGGAGAGAGATAAAAGGAGGAAAATTTATAACCATACTTTTGTGGAAATTACGATGTATGACCGAGAAAACTGAAATGGCCTTACACCGGAACAGGCATTGTCCTAATAATAGTATTAAATAAAAAGTAATTCACTGGCAAAAAGTTAATGGACACATTTACGTGCCAATAAATGGTTGTATGTAGTTTCTGGTGAGGAAGATAATAACATATTTTATAATACATGTTCATCTCAAGCTGTTGAAGTAAATGAAATCTGGAAGTATGGTGAAAGGCAGGGTCCTGATATATTCAATTGGTCACAGTGGTACAACAAATTATAATGGGAAAAAAGTAATATCAAATGTGGCTTTGAGCACAGATGTTGTGAAGGCCCGGAAACGAACATTGCTGCCTGACAGGTACGACTATATTTGCCTTTGAAATACACTCCTGGAAACGGAAAGAAGAACACATTGACACCGATGTGTCAGACCCACCATACTGCACCGCCACCGTCAGTGTCAGCCAGTTTGCCGTGGCATACGGAGCTCCATCGCAGTCTTTAACACTGGTAGCATGCCGCGACAGCGTGGACGTGAACCGTATGTGCAGTTGACGGACTTTGAGCGAGGGTGTATAGTGGGCATGCGGGACGCCGGGTGGACGTACCGCCGAATTGCTCAACACGTGGGCGTGAGGTCTCCACAGTACATCGATGTTGTCGCCAGTGGTCGGCGGAAGGTGCACGTGCCCGTCGACCTGCGACCGGACCGAAGCGACGCACGGATGCACGCCAAGACCGTAGGATCCTACGCAGTGCCGTAGGGGACCGCACCGCCACTTCCCAGCAAATTAGGGACACTGTTGCTCCTGGGGTATCGGCGAGGACCATTCGCAACTGTCTCCATGAAGCTGGGCTACGGTCCCGCACACCGTTAGGCCGTCTTCCGCTCACGCCCCAACATCGTGCAGCCCGCCTCCAGTGTTGTCGCGACAGGCGTGAATGGAGGGACGAATGGAGACGTGTCATCTTCAGCGATGAGAGTCGCTTCTGCCTTGGTGCCAATGATGGTCGTATACGTGTTTGGCGCTGTGCAGGTGAGCGCCACAATCAGGACTGCATACGACCGAGGCACACAGGGCCAACACCCGGCATCATGGTGTGGGGAGCGATCTCCTACACTGGCCGTACACCTCTGGTGATCGTCGAGGGAAGACTGAATAGTGCACGGTATATCCAAACCGTCATCGAACCCATCGTTCTACCATTTCTAGACCGGCAAGGGAACTTGCTGTTCCAACAGGACAATGCACGTCCGCATGTATCCCGTGCCACCCAACGTGCTCTAGAAGGTGTAAGTCAACTACCCTGGCCAGCAAGATCTCCAGATCTGTCCCCCATTGAGCATGTTTGGGACTGCATGAAGTGTCGTCTCACGCGGTCTGCACGTCCAGCACGAACGCTGGTCCAACTGAGACGCCAGGTGGTAATGGCATGGCAAGCCGTTCCACAGGACTACATCCAGCATCTCTACGATCGTCTCCATGGGAGAATAGCAGCCTGCATTGCTGCGAAAGGTGGATATACACTGTACTAGTGGCGACATTGTGCATGCTCTGTTGCCTGTGTCTATGTGCCTGTGGTTCTGTCAGTGTGATCATGTGATGTATCTGACCCCAGGAATGTGTCAATAAAGTTTCCCCTTCCTGGGACAATGAATTCACGGTGTTTATATTTAAATTTCCAAGATTGTATGTAACATCGAATCTGTTGATTTAAGAAAACCCGCCAAAAGGGTAGAGAAAATTTCCAAAACCATAGGGAAGGAGTACATCGAAATGCAAAGCCAAGAAAGGGTCTAAAATGTCCCATTGCTACATATCCTAAGTACAACCTTAGTTATGATAGAAGTTGTATCTTTGTGTTATTCCGAATGTGATTGTTGCAACATTTTCATAAGAAATTATTTGATGACATTTGAGGTGGCGACTTGCTTTCTCTTTCTAAGAGAACGACTGTAGTGAGTTCATCAGAGGAACCGAATTACCGTTGCGAGCAGGAGGACAGATGACAAAATAGTGACGTAAGAAAGACTTCGTAGAGGAACAGATGGTTGAGTAATCCCAAGAAACTGACGATAGTGTACAAAATGTAGCTGCGTTCTTTCAGGATCGTCTAAACAATCCATGTACAACTTATATAGTAGTACTGCTACTTTATGTAGGGCCCATTAATGTATTTCTGCAGGGAGCTGTCAGGAGCGGCACTATTTTAGTTAAAAGTGAGAAAATAAGTGGGGCAGTTGCACTGGGCCTTCTTGGAAGGCGCCAATGGGTGTGATGAGCACGAGGAACACGAACGGAGCACAGTCGAGTAATTGTAAACGAGAACCTCTTCCGAAGCAAATTTTTACTTTAGAGGGTTTCAGTAAACCACAGAAAGGGCGTCCGTCTAAACGGGGGCAGGTTAAAACACAGAAAGGTATTTGCAGAAACGATCGGTGTGGTAATTGTGAATTGTCATAACTGTGTTGGGAAAGAACCAGAGTTCCAAGCCCCAATAGAAAGTATTGAAGCGCAAGTAGTTATAAGTTCGAAAAGCTGGATAAAGCCGGAAATAAGTTTAGCAGAAAATTTTAAATGATTTAACAGTGATCAGAAAGTATAGATTAAATACAGTTGTGATGGATTATTAATTACTGTCAGAAGTTGTTTACCTTGTAGTGAAATTGGAGTAGATATTTCCTGCGAATTAGTATGTCGGACTACACTATTAATTGGATCGTTTTATCGACCACCCGACTCGGAACATATATTGCAGAACAATTCAATGAAAACATGAGTCTCATTTCAGCAGGTACCACAATCATGCAATTATAGTCGGTGGTGACTTAAATCTACCATTGATATGCTGGAAAAATTATACATATAAAACCGGCGACAGGCATTAAACGTCATTCGAAATTGTACTGAAAATTAATTTCAAGCAGTAGTTCATGAGCCAACTCGATGCATAAATGGTTGCGAAAGCATACTTGACCTCTTAGAAGCAAATAATCCCGTACCAATTGGGAGTATCATGACGAATGCAGGGATTAGCGACCACAAGGCGGCTTCTGCTAGGCTGAATACCGTAACACCCACAACCATCAAAAGGAAAAGCAAAGTACATCTATTTATGAAAGCCGGTAAAAATGCTCATAATGCCTCTTTAAGAGGCAGTCTCCACTCCTTCAGATCTGATCATGTTAGCGTAAGAAATATGTGAAATGATTTCAATGAGATGGTATCGAAGGCTGTTGAGAGATATATACCACATAAAGTAATAAGTGATGATACGGGACCTCCATGCTACACAAAACGTGTGAGATCGCTGATGCACGAGCAACGAATAAAGCACTCCAAATTTAAAAGAACGCAAAATCCCCCAGATTGGCTATGTTTTGCAGAACTTCAAAATATTTCGCGTACTTCAATGTGAGATACTTTTAATAATTTCCAAAACGAAACTCTTTCTCGGGATCTGCAGAAAACCCAAAGACATTCTGGTCACACATAAAGCACATCATTGGAAATACGCAGTCAATACCTTCACTGAGCAATAACAACGGTGAAGCCACTAATGACAGTACCACTAAAGGAGAGTTATTAATCATGGCTTTCCGAAACTTCTGCACAAAAGAAGATGAAGTAAACGTTTCTGAATTCCAATAAAGAACAACTACGAAAATGTGAAACAAAGGAATTGATGTCCCCGGTGTAGTAAATCTGTAAGTAGGCTGTTTAGGTTTTTTTATTGGTAACGCCACATAGCGCTCTGTATGAAAAATTGCTGGCTGTGCTGTGTGCAGTCAGTGGCTGGTTGGCATTGTTGTAATATTCGCCATTGTAGTGTTGGGCAGCTGGATGTTAACAGCGCGTAGCGTTGCGCAGTTGGAGGTGAGCCGCCAGCAGTGGTGGACGTGGGGAGAGAGATGGCGGAGTTTTGAAATTTGTAAGACTGGATGTCATGAACCGCTATATATATTATGACTTTTGATGATATTAAGGTAAATATATCATTTGTTCTCTATTAAAAACTTTCATTTGCTAACTATCCCTATCACTAGTTAGTGCCTTCCGTAGTTTGAATCTTTTATTTAGCCGGCAGTAGTGGCGCTCGCTGTATTGCAGTAGTTCGAGTAACCAAGATTTTTGTGAGGTAAGCGATTTGTGAAACGTATAGGTTAATGTTAGTCAGGGCCATTTTTTTGTAGAGATTTTTGAAAGTCAGATTGCGTTGCGCTAAAAAAATATTGTGTGTCATTGTAAGCATAGTCTTGTATAATTCTTCTAAGGTTATGTTTCATATGTCGACCCTTACCCGAGGATACCTCACTGGAATCTTCTGATTTTTTCTTGTAGTTGGTGTAATTAGTGTAGATTTTATTTATTGCTAGCGCGTAATTGTAAGGAGAATCTCTTTTGTAATTGTAGTCTTTCATTTTTGTACAGAAAACAGTTGTGGCATGCATGTCTGTTTACATCAAGCATTTCGCAGCTGTGGTTGCAATTAACTAGATATTATTTTCAGTGCTACGTTAATGTGTTCTCTTATTTTTGCTCTTCAAATTGTGCTTATCTGTCTTATCGTGGGAAATATTTTGACAATAATGGCGTGTGAAAAACGTAATACTAGGC
Organism: Schistocerca gregaria; assembly: GCF_023897955.1. Classification (NCBI taxonomy): domain Eukaryota; kingdom Metazoa; phylum Arthropoda; class Insecta; order Orthoptera; family Acrididae; genus Schistocerca; species Schistocerca gregaria. The sequence goes on from NC_064927.1 coordinate 305,194,426, forward strand.
TCCAAAGTAAACTGAGAAATGACAGTGAAGACGAAAGTAGTTTGTTAGCGCCACCATGTAATGAATTAACTAATGTTCAAAGTTTAATTTGGTAACTATGCATAGGGAAATGGAGCAGGCTGCAAATAATGGTGTAGGCAGTGAAACAATTAGTGAACAGGGAAGCATTATCGATCGATCGGTCGGCAACAGCTCGCCTCAGGATTCCGAAATGACAGGACACAATCTTGCTAATGCTGTAGATTCAGATTTTGCGTTCTCACGGTTTTCTCAAATAAATCAAGACACATTTTATGCTTTTCAAAATGCGAATATTGCTGGTTCAAATGCACTGCCGAATAACACTAAGAAACATGTTTCAGACACCAGTGCACTGTTATTACAGTTAATGCAACAAATGGGAGAAAGACTACTAAAGTTAGACACAACACTTGAACAAAATCAGAAACAAATGAGACAAAATCTTAAACGTTAGACACAATGGAACAAAATCAGAGACAAACACAGCAAAAGCTTCAAATGTTAGACACAATGGAACAAAATCTTCAAATGTTAGACACAATGGAACAAAAACTTCAAATGTTAGACTGAGTGGAACATACGCTTCAACAAACACTTGAAGATTTAACTACTGAGTTGCATAAAATCGAATCGAAATGTCAAAAAGGCTTTAATGACGTAGAAACACAAATTTGTGAGTATTTTCAACCTATTTTTTCGCGGCATGAAAATGCATTACAGAATCACGAATCAGCCATAATAGAACTGCAAACTATTGTTCATGGAAATCATGAAACCTTGCAAGCCAAAATTGACTCAGCTGCATCTACCGATTCGGTTATGAAACTTGCAAAATCTCAACAAAACTTAAAGGACACAGTAGATACGATTTCAACACAAATGGACACTCTGAAATTTGATTCAGAAAAACACACTGAGGAAATAATTACACTACCAGAGAAAGTAGCCAAACTTTCGGATCAGTGCATTAACTTATCTGCAAAGGTAGATGATGATCTGAATGACACAGAAGGAAATTCAAACAAAATCAGAATCAAATTAATACGCAACACCAAACATAAATCCGGGTAGTACAAGATCAGCTGACACAGGTAATACAAGAATAACGTATTTCAGAGGACACTCGCGCTCCAACACAGGAAGAGGCACTTAGAAATACGGAAAAGCCACAAAATAATAACACAGGGCATTCCGGAAATTATTAAAGGAATTGGCAAGGTGCACCGAATTTTGAGATGGAACCGCCGACACGACGTAACAATGACCGATATGCAAACCGCCGACATGATGATGCTGTTCATTACTACACGTAAATTCAAAACATTTAAGAATTCTGTCAACGACACTCATCCACAAGCGTGGCTCCATCAATTCTCTCATTGTTTTCCTCCACACTGGTCATTAGAGCACAGATTAGAATTTATGTGTGGCTACTTAGAGAATGAACCAGCTATAAGAATGCGATCGATCATTGACGATTGTCACAGTGAAGGAGAATGTTATCATGCCTTCCTATCAGCATATTGGTCTCAAGCTACACAAGACCGGGTAAAACACAGCATCATTATAATGAAACATTTCGAACAATCTGAATTTTCCAGTCTTGCGAAATATTTTGAAGACATGTTACATAAGAATCAGTATCTTTCAAACCCATACAGCCTGTCAGAACTCATCCGCATTTGCTTAATCAAATTGCCTGAACATTTACGACATATTATTTTACCAGGGCGTTGCAAAGAGGACATTGAAGCTTTTCAGGGACTGTTACAAGAATTGGAAATAGACACTGACAATCGCGGAACACGAAAACAGGAGCACAACAATTACATGTCACATCCGTCACAATTCCGCGATGAAAGAAATAATAACTGGACACGAAAAGGCTATTCTCACAATACAAATTGTGACCAAAACAGACACCACCCGTATGACAACCATTGGCAGAGTAGTAATAATTTCAGGGAAAGATCACCTCTCCGCGGTAGTGCCTATCACAGAGACAATCAGAGAAACAGACAATATGGTAACCAAAATAATTATTATCAAGGGAGACAGAATAACTTTAGACGCAACGGTCCAGCGCGCAGTTACAATTCAGGGAGAAATTCTCCACCACGTGACTAACAAGAAAGAAACTATGGAATCTACCGACATGACGACAGACGATATGATCGTAACGACAGACCTGAATTGCATCAAAACTGGCGGGATTCAAACCGGGTGGAGCCCTCTCGACAAGGTGAATTTGTAGAAGTTAGGTCTCCAAATCACAATAACGACGCGCGCCAACAAAGAGGCAATAGGCAATGACTCACACCGCTGGCAGCCACAAAACGTACGTATGAAACTGACGACGCAGCTGCTGTAGCTAGTAAAAATGGAAGACATTAGAGACATCTTACTCCAGGAAGACGACTTAAAACATATCAACATTGCATATCCGTTGATTCACATTACAGTAAAGGACGTAAAATTTTCGGCAGTTCTTGACCCTGGGAGTCCCATTTCAGTAATTAGTGAAACAGCTTTTAGCAAATGCAACAAATCGAACGATTGCCCCACACTGCCGTTACGTAAGATTAAATTACAAAGTGCAGTCTTTGGGAAATGTTTTGATGTACGCCAACAAACCAACTTAGAACTCTCTTGTGAAAGCCACAGCTTCTCTATGAACTTTCTTATTGTTCCATTATTGTCGACGGAAATTATATTGGGAGTAGTCTTTTTGAATGAATACAAAGCAACCTTTAACTTTCACGACGATGAAATTTATTTAGAGAAAGAAGGTAAGTCAATAGCTTTGAAATTTGAAGATTGGCTTTCAAACCGTGACGAGGAAGTTAATCGGCTTTACCTTCTGTTAGACAACAGTTCGGAATTTTCTACGGAACTAGACACTAACAATCATTCTGCAAGTACTGACAGGGATGATATCAACGGCATATTTGAAACTAATGAGTTAATTCAGAATAAAATTCAAACAATTGAGAATTGTAATGACACTGCTAGGCAGGTCACTTTTGAGATTTTATTTATTTATTTATTTAATTTATTTATTTATGCATTTATTTTACCTGGCAAGATTAGGGCCTTCATGCCCTCTCTTACACCTAACCAGTCATATTAGATTGAACGAGTTACAGTTTCTACATAACATTAAGGACATATGACGTATTATGCAGTATTGATATTAAAGAAAAAATAGATATTATAACAGTAGTACAATGATAATTATAAGAATAAAACAATTATAACAATCAAGAATAATAATAATAATAATAATAATAATAATAATAATAATAATAATGACTATGGATATGAAAGTAAACATACTTTTCTTTTGTGAATGTCAGTTCCATTGTTAGTTGGGAATTTTCACGTTATGTTCTTGCAGCTTGAGAGTCATTCTCATTGAGCAAAGACATAAGACGATAGAATAGGGTGAAAGAGATATATAAGAGGTACATAGGTTACAGGAAGAGAAATAGAATGGTAAAATTTGAAGCTGTGATGGAGAGGAGAAAGAAAGAGATGGGAGGGGCACAACAATGGTGGTTATACCATCCCTAATTTGTAAGTTTTGAGTTCCCTCTTGAATGTTGAGTAGTTCTGGATAAGACGCAGATCACAGGGGAGCACGTTCCATAGCCGTATGGCTGAGATGGAGAATCACACGCAGAAAGATTTCTTGTTATGTAAAGGTACAGCCAAGATGATAGACGTATCCGATCTGGTATTGCGATTGTGGAATGATAGTAGGTGTTTAATGTGAGAAGATAAGTATTGGGGGCACCAGTGGCTAAGAAATCGATGAAGTAAGCACATCGTGTGGAGATCGCGTGCCTTATGTGGGCGTATCCAACCTAGCTGGGAGTATGAAGGACTGATATGATCATACAACCGAATATTGCACACGTATCTAACGCAAGCATTCATCACTTGCTCGAGGTATCTGGAATATTGACTATTTGTGCCATGTTGAACTACATCGCAGTAGTAAAGATTAGGCAAGACTAATGTTTGGACTAATTTTTGTTTAACATGGGTTGGAAATATTTTTCTAAATTCTTGAATTGCATGTAGGGAGGAGAGCGATTTCCGGCAAGCTGTGACTGTTTGTTCTTACCAGTTTAGGCGTTCATCCAAGTTTATTCCAAGGTCTTATACTGTTTTTGTGTATGGTAGTTGGGTACCATCGAGGAGTATTTTTGGGACTGTTTCGCGAAAGTACCAGCTGATTAACTTTGGATAAGATATAAGTATGACCTGGGATGTCTTGGGGTTTAGTTTCAGACCTAGGTTCTGTGCCCATCGAGAAACAGAGCAAAGATCTGCGTTCATACTCGCTACTGCGCCAGCAATGTTTTTAGGGCTTGGACTTATGTACAGTTGGATGTCGTCGGCATAAAGATGGTAGTTGCAGGAGTGAATCACTGAAGAAATATCATTAATGTATGAGAAGAGTAGTGGACCAAGGACAGAGCCTTTTGGAACTACAGAGGGCACGCTTTTCCGTGATGACTTTTCCGACCCAAAAATGACTTGTTGACTTCTGTATTTGAGGTAGCTGTCTAACCAGTGTATTGTGCTGTTTGTGAAATTGAGCTGTTTCATTTTAATTAGTAATTTATCGAAATCAACTGTGTCAAAAGCCTTCCTAAAGTCAAACAGTGTTAGGATAGTAGCTTCACGTCTGTCCATAGCATGTTTAATGTCATCAGTTACTTTGATTAATGCAGTTGCTGTACTATGGTGCTTTCGAAAGCCTGACTGATATTCGTCATGAATGTTATGAGTTTTGAGGTAATCCGTCAGCTGCTCATGGACGATGTATTCTAGGGCTTTAGATATGGCAGGTAGTATGCTGATCGGCATGTAGTCACCTGGTGACTTAGGGTTGTCAGTCTTGGGTATAGGCTGAATTAAACTTTGCTTCCACTCAATAGGATATGTACTACTGACAAGAGACAGGTTGAAGATGTCTGTGATAACTGGAATAATAGTGTCTACGACGTTCCGACGTTCTTAATCATGCCAATGCTTACTCCATCATTCCCTACTGCCTCGGAAGAGATTCTCATAATTGCCTTGTGTACTGTGCAGGTAGTGACATGTTTAAGGAAAAACTTGTCTCTCGAGAGATTGGTAATTTGTCGCTGCGTGGCAGTTTACAGCTGTTGAGAAGAAATCGTTTAATTCTTCTGCAGACGCTTGATAAACAGCGTCAGATCTTCGCTTCCCTGTACCGAAATTGCGCAGCTTTTTCCACAGTGTAGCAGGTTTTGATATGCTGCATACGACAGAGCGGGCATGTCTGATTTTGGCATTCCTCACGCTTTGCTTGGTTCTGTTTCGGAGTTTCCTATGAGCTTCGTACGCCTTGGGAGTTGGGTTACGCTTGAAGGCCCTACGTGCAGCATCACGTTTATTCATTAACTGGCGTAATGCAGTGGTGAGTCACAGCGCGGGAGCTCTCTTTACCTTGCCAGTGCGTTGAGGAGCATGTTTATCATACAGTGCAATAATTTTGCGACATAATTCCCGAATTTTTCCTTCTAAAGTCGGTTTATTGCTTATATCCTGCCGAGGGATGTCTGAGCAATCCTTTTGAAGAGCGTCATGGTTAACATTTTTTAAGTTTCTGTAGGTTACCAGGTGAGATTTTTCTTTGGTAGTATGCATTGAGTAATTTATGAATATCACGTCATGAAACAGAGAGTCCTGGAGCGGATGTCTGATTGGCGCGGATAATTTTATCTGGTCACTTTGTTGCTATTATATCTATGAGTGTGTGGCTGTGTGGCGTGTGATGAGTTGGGTCCAACATTGTTAAACTCATATCATTGGAGTGGAAGAGCCGCCTTAGTTTTTCGGCAGAGGGAGATTTTAACTGTAAGTCGATGTTTGTGTCGCCCATAATGATTGTGTGTTCATAGTGTGTCACGAGTGAGGACAGGGCAGACTGAAAGAAGGACATGGCACCGACGTTTGGAAGTTTATAGATTACTCCAATTAGCAGGTTCTGATTTGATGTATTTATTTCGAAAAATAAGAACTCTGCTTCTTCTTCGCCCATTGCATCCGATGTGCATAGTATAGTAGGTGTCAGGTCAGAGCGAACATAGGCACCCACAGCACCCCTGCATCGTGCTTCACTATCTGCCCTTAGGAGAGAGTAACCAGCGGTTCGGATAGTTTGGTTTCAACCAAGTTTCAGAGACGAGGATAATGTGGAACAGCGATTGGCAGAACATGTCACAGAACTCGTCGAAGTGAGCCGTTAGCGACTGCACGTTCGCGTGGGCCGCAAAGAGCCCGCCGCCGGAACCGGTTCGTCCCATTGTGGCTGCCTGTAGGACCGAGGGCGCTCCGTTTACCTGCTGGCCGGAAGAGGGGCAAGAGCTGGATTTCGCGGAGGAAGACATATTTACAGACGTGTCCAATGTCGTGATTGATTCAAGCATCTGTGGACTAAAGGTGAAAAACACGCTGGAAGTATCGGAGAAGGGAGCGAAAAGAAAGATGGAAAGTGGCAGTAGTGGTTGCGGAAAAGATAATAGTAGTAGTAGTTGTAGTGACGACTAATGAAAACAACAGACATAGAAAGGCGGTTGTAAGGAGCTTTCTGTTAATGGAGAATGTTAATTCCCATATGACTGACAATATGAATATACATGAGCACTTATGATAGACAAATGAAGAAACAATATTTTTGTGAAACAATTGACTGATTTTAAATAGAGTACTTATGGTACTTATAGAAATAACGGAGCAGTATTTAAGCTAAAAAGAAATGAAATGAAAGAATAAAAATTAACTTATATTAGACAGATTACAATTAGAGACTTTGTGTCTTGCGAGATTTCGCTCAGTATTTCAGTTCGAACATGTTTGTCACCGTTTTCCTCCCTCCTTCCGTCTTGATTACTATCCTGGCATCCTGGGTCCATACATTTTGAAGGCCGAACTTTGTGATCGCAGCGTTCAAAACTTTTAGCCTTTCGCGCGTCAGATCTTCCCTCAGGGTAACTCCATTCTTGGCGAGTTTTCTTTTCTGAGCAAACACTTCAGCTCTTTACCGGTAAGACACAAATTTAATTATTATGGGCGTGGGTTTCATGGCACCTGGTATCCTGCGCCCAACACGGTGGCTTCTGTCAATATCGGCCACGTCGATCTGCACGTCAAGTTCCTCACGCACGAGGCTAATGGCCAGTTCGTCGGTGTTTTCGCGATCGTTTTCAGCTACCCCAAACAAGCGCAAGCTGTTCCTTCGCTGATACTGTTCAATTTCATCGGTGGCAGCAGACAGTTTAGCTTCTAGGTCTGCGGCTTTTTTCTGTTGTTTGGCCAGGGACTTTCTAAGAGACTGGATTTCGGTGCTGTTGCGCACGACAAACTCTTGCAGTTTGTCCATGAACGCGGCTGTCACAGAGTCCGTGATGGATTGGACGATTACGTCTAGCGTGTCTTTGCTGTATTCCACAGTTCTTACTCACAATACAACAACAATCAAGAGATTTCAGTACCAATTTTGTGTTCGTGAGCATACTAAATTTTGTGGTAGACCATACGTAATTCCAGCACATTATAGGGAACGTGTTAGAACAGAAATACAATCTATGCTTCACGAGGGCATTATTGAGCCTGCAGTAAGCTCATACAACAATCCATTAAATGTTGTTGAGAAGAAAAATGGATCGATGAGGATTGTCTTAGATTTGAGACAAATCAATACTACCATTATTCCTGAAACAGACAGACCGCAAATGTTACAAGAACTTCTTCAAAATTTTAATGGTGTAAAAGTGTTGTCTTCCATTGATCTCAGATCCAGCTTTTATCACATCGAACTTCATCCAGAATGTAGAAAATACACAGCTTTCCTTTGTTCCGGCGTTTGTTATCAGTTTCAGAAACTTCCTGTTGGTTTGAACATTTCTTCGGCAGCATTCATTCGTGGGCTAAATTCCATATCACCTGATTTCTTAAAACGTCACTTATACGTAGATGATATTCTAACAGCAGAAGACTCATGGGAACAACATAATCGCATCCTCAACAGTTTGTTAATTATTTTTGCAGAATCTGGAATTACAGTTAACTTGGAAAAGTGTGACTTCGGTAGGTCAAAGTTGATGTATTTGGGACATATTATTTCTTATGAAGTCATTCAGCCGGATCCTGAAGAGTTAGAATCAATCAGAGCCATTCCAGTTCCATCCACAAAAAAACAAATCCGCAGTTTTCTAGGTCTCGTGAATTTTTACCGTCGTTTTCTGAATATGCAAACTCTAGTTAGACCAAAATTTTGTTCTCTCACTGGAAAAAATACTATTTGGAACTGGGACGAACAAGCACAGTTGGGATTGAATTCTTTGAAAGAATCGCTACTTAACGCGCCAATACTAGATCGTCCAGATCTCTCACAAGATTTTTGCCTTAGCACGGATTCTTCTAAAGCCGGTTTTGGTGCCCATTTATTTCAAGAAGCGACAGAAAATGACATTACGGTTCAGAAAACCATTGAGTTTGCTAGCAGAGTGCTAACAAAATCTGAAAAAATTATTCCGTTACAGAATTAGAAGCTTTAGCTATCGATTGGGCATTTACGAAATTCCGTTTCTTTCTTTTTGGCAAGCACGTAAAAGTATACAGTGATCATCGTGCATTACAATTTCTTATATCTTCAAAATTAAACCACGACAGGTTAAAACGTTGGGCATTGTTTCAGCAAGAATTCCACTTCACAATAGTCTACATTCCCGGCAAGGAGAACATTGTTGCAGACGCACTGTTACTCGCACCGGCTGGGCTTGAGGAAAGTAACACAGAAAGGAAACTAGAGAAAAATTTCAGTATTTTTTACATTCAGAAAGTCGCCTTTGAAAACTTCATCACCACATCTTTAAAGGCCATTGCTAATGAACAAGATAAAGATCCGATTTGGAACGACATCAAAAGTAAATGGCATGAAAAGACACACACACAGATTCGGCATTATTATCTGGTTAGGAACTACGTACTGTTCAAACGGTGCACTGTTGTTGACAAGCTATGGGTACTTCGCATTCCAGACGATTTCGTTAATAAGCTCATTTGGTACATTCATTTCAGCTATGCACATTTTGGTCCACGAAAATGATATCATATTCTTCGAACGACTTGTTATTTTAAAAATATGGAAAAGAGAATTCGAAGAGTCTTGTCTATTTGTAAACTTTGTCAAAAGGCGAAACCATCCACTGTCTCGCAACGTGCTCCATTGTTTCCTATCATTCCTTCTAAATTAAAAGAATTTGCTGCTGTTGATCTCTTGGGACCGCTTGTTAGAACATCTAATGGATTTTCGTACGTTCTAGTCACTGTTGAATTTACTTCAAAATTTTTTTCTTTCACTCCATTACGTATAGCCACTAGACGGTCTGTATCCAACGCCTTTGTTACGTGAAGTTGGACACGTCAGTAAAGTCATTTCAGATAACAGACCACAATTCAGATCTGCTGTTTGGTCACGCATGCTTCGTAACCATAAAATCACATCTGTTTTTATTTCATTGTACTCACCACATCGTAACCCGTCCGAATGGATTATGAAAGAAAGCAATAAGCTTTGCAGACTTTAATGTCACAGAAAGCATCAGCATTGGGACAGATATTTACACTTATTTAAAAACGTGCTGAATGAAATGTCTCATGACTCCACTGCTTTACCACCTGTTCTTGTACTGAAGAATGAAGAACCACCGAACAGAATCAGAGAGCTTGTACCTTTCCCGAATACACGTAAACTTCGACACAGAGACATAATTGATTTGGCTACTAAAAATATAAGTTCTGCTGCAGACAAAAGGAGAAAATTACGCGGTAAAGCAAATGCAAAGAAATTATAATTGGTCAGAAAGTTCTAATTAAAGCTCATTCATTGTCACATAAGAAGGAACACTTGAGTAACAAATTCTTTCTAGTTTACAATGGACCTTACAGAATCCGACGTATGCCACATGATAATTGTGTTTAAGTTGAAACTCTGCGTACTAAGAAGAGTAAAGGTTTACACCAGATTTCACATGTAAAACCGTTTCTGCAATATAATCTGCTTTTTAACTTTGTCTGTGCCATAAAACATTTCACTTCACATTTCTAGTATGCTTTGTCACACTGAGAAACTGTTAACATGCAACAATGTTTTGAAGTTAACTATCCAGTCTAGAACCTGGGGAACATTTTCAAACAGAAATTATGAATGCATTGTTATAATGAACAGACGACTCAGTTTTGTAATTCATACATTCTTGCTTGTTAGTTGCACGATTACGTAACGACTATAAGGCTTACATACTTAGAACATCTACCGTTAATGAGATTTTAACTAAACATTTTGGTTTAGGTGAAAAGACATTCGTTATTCAAAGTACTTTCTGTGAGATTAAAGATGACTTAGCATTAGGTTTCTGTGATAGCTACACGATTATATCACGACGCTACAAGAAGAGCGAAAATTTTTTGGACACTATTATATTTAAAGGATTTTGTTTCTACTGATCTGTAACGCAAATTATTGACCTGTGAAATATTTTTATATGAGACTGTCACTGTAGCGGAAACTGCTGTCGTAAATATTTCGGTAAGAAAGTTAAGTGACAAGCTGCACGTTATGCGTCGTGGGCACACAGCTGTACGACAGACACCTTGAAAAAAGTCATTAGTGTGTGGCTGTCAGAGGCACAGGTGGACAGAAAAAAAAGAGGCCATTATCCTCGCTATTGACATTCGTTTGTGGAAAGCATCGTAAATACGACACCCTCAAACTTGAAAACATGATTACACTGTAGAGTCCTTAATTTATGATATTTACTGAAATGAAATGATGAGAAACGTTTCATGTGTATTGTCTTGCGAGTTGGAAGATTGTTTACTGCATTATAAAATGCCTTATGGCTAGCGAATAACGTTTCACGCCTTCCTTTGCCAATTTTGTTTAATTTCAAGTTTCTAGCTGCACTGCAACATTAGTTAAAATAAAATTTTATAGATGTACTAATATAAATATTTTCTGTCTACAGATCCAGTATATAATAATAAAGTGATATACTTCCAAAAATGAGGGAGCACAAAAAGACATTTCCCTTCACAGGAAGTGCATACATAACTTTCTTTTCCAGTTCTTGGTAATTTATTTCATAGAATAAGTTTTTGTGGTACACCACTTTAATTACATAGACCTTAAGATGTGAATATACATTTCCCTTATCTGCATTGTTGTCTTTAATGTAATATTTTTTCTGCCTGAGCTTTGTCATGTTTAGATATAAGTTATTGCATTCGCTGCTGCTGTTTGCCAGGCATAGTGTTGCTAAATTTACTTTGTATTACTCCATTAAGACGGTTTTACTACCGATTCATTTTCCTGTTTGCTGCACAGTGCCTTATTTTAGTTGTAATATTGCAATTGCTTTGGCAATTTAAATTTTTTTTGTCATCGCTGTTGGTGTTAATTGTTTTGTGCTGCTGCAATACCTCGTCCATTAATTAAGCATCTGGGCTCAGTTGATTTAAGGTAGCTTAAGAGGCGGTAGACTATATAAGAGAACGAGTTGCGATGAATTGGAAGGAATGCATTGAGAAGGTAAAAGAAAATGGTTTGGCCAGAAAAATATTTTGAAAGACGATAGGAACAAAAAAAGTAGGGTTTAGAGACAACAGGTTTAGATAGGATTTTCTTGGAAATAAAAGATCAGGGAAGATAATGGAAAATAAATAATGAGGTAAGAAAAATGTGAACATATAAATAGAAAAACATTCTTGGATAGAATTTTTTTGGTGGAAACAAATGTTGAAATAAGATGAAAGATCTATGGAATGAAGTTTTGGGTTGGAATGCAGTACCAAATGTTACACTGAAAACAAATCCTGTCCTTTCCTTGTGTTATCCCACTATGTGTTTGTGTACCCTTGTGTATTTATGTTCTTCTGGTCTTTATATGTTTATCTGATAAGACTTATATTGCAGAATTTTTCTAATACTCAGCTACATGAACTATGATGAGTAATACTGTTATCCTCAAATACAATTTGCATGAGTAACATGTTATGTACTTTGTAAAGATGTTAGACATTATTAATTCATTTCTGTTTTAATTCTAATGTGTGAAGTTTGTTTCAAAAGTTATTCTGATCTTTATGTATGTACTTATTTCATATTTTTTGTAACACTGATGTGGATGTTTATTTCTTTCCTTTTGTAAAGCCTGTCTTACTACCAAAGTTAACTGTACTATTATGTTCTTTAATGATATATTTTGTACCTTTGTTATTGTATTTTTATGTTATAAAATATTGATTGACACCAGTTCATCAAATTAAGTAACTTGTAAGTTACATTTCACTGCACACGTTTCTGTTGGCCACGGTATATGGACAATATGTGAGAAGTAGGGACTGATAATTCAGCAAAGGACTGGTTAACAGCATTGCTCATTCTAAGGACATTTCCAAAAAAATGTTGAGTGCACAAGTGGTGGTTTATGGACTTGCTATATTGTCCACAAGACTGTTAGATGGTGATTGAGCACCTGCACAGTCGCAGCAGATGGCTTCTGGCCATCTCTACAAGGACTGAAGTGGGTATGCACCTTCGATGGCTCACCAATACCATTATTTCTACAAGGACTGCAGTGGGTCTGAACCTCTGGTGGCCCACCAATACCATAATCTCTACTAGTACTACAGTGGGTCTGCTCTGTGATGACCAACCTTCCAATATTCTTCAAAACGTAAACTGACTCTGCTCTGCGTTTGCTCTGTTGTGGCTCATTACCTGTCTGCATGTCTTTCCGTTGGAAGGACAACACTACTTCTTCAAGACTGCATGAAAATCCACTACTTCTGTGTGCATTTTCTTTTACTGCTCAGACATTGAGCAGAAACACTGCTATTTTACTGTGATGAACGATCACGACTGCCTTTATGGACTGTGAGAAAATGTTAGCTTTTGACCAACATTGTATCGATAAGTGTGTGCATTTCATTTCTTTGTTATGGTAATTATGAAATTTTTTTTCTAATCTGTATTGGCCACAGCCCAAAACAATTTTTAAAATTTTTTGTGGGAAGCATGGGGGCTATGTAAGTAGGCTGTTTAGGTTTTTTTATTGGTAACGCCACATAGCGCTCTGTATGAAAAATCACTGGCTGTGCTATGTGCAGTCAGTGGCTGGTTGGCATTGTTGTAATACTCGCCATTGTAGTGTTGGGCAGCTGGATGTTAACAGCGCGTAGCGTTGCGCAGTTGGATGTGAGCCGCCAGCAGTGGTGGACGTGGGGAGAGAGATGGCGGACTTTTGAAATTTGTAAGACTGGATGTCATGAACTGCACAGTCTTGTATAATTGTTCTAAGGGGGCGTTTCAAAGCAGCTTATAACACTTAATAAAGGCAAGCCTCCTGTCCAGATTCTATACCAGTCAGGTACCTTTCAGATTACGGTGATACAATAGCTCCATATATAGCTGTTATATACATCTGCTCGCCCAGAGAATGTTTCGTACCTAAAGAATGGAAAATTGTTCAAGTCACACCAATACGCAAAAGGGAAATAGGAGTAATCCGCTGAATCACAGGCCCATATAACTAACATCAATTTGCAAGAGGGTTTAGGAACATATAATGTATTGGAACATTGTGAAGTACCTCGAAGAAAACGATTTATTGACACATAGAATTGATTCAGGAAACATCGTTCTTGTGAAACACAACAAGCTCTTTATGCTCAGAAAGTGGTGATTGCTATTGACAGGGGATGTCAAATTGGTTCCATATTTTTAGGTTTCCAGATCGCTTTCGCCACCGTTCCTCACAAGCGTCTTCTAATCAAACTGTGTGCCTACTGAATATCGCCGCAGTTGTGCAACTGGATTCGTGATTTCCTGTCAGAAACATCACAGTTCGTAGTAGTACACGGAAAGTCGTCTAGCAAAACAGAATAAATATCCGGCGTTCCCCAAGGAAGTGCTATAGCCTTCTGTTATTCCCGAACTATATTAACTACAGAGAAGACAATCTGAGTTGCGCTATAAGTTTGTTTGCAAAAGTCATCAGATGACCAAAACGAATTTAAAATGATATAGATAATTTATCTGTATGGTGCCAACAGTGGCAATTGAACCAGAATAAAGAAAAGTGTGAAGTTATTCAAATGACTACTACAAGAAATCCGCTACATTTCGATTACGAGATAAGTCACACATATCTCAACGCTGTAAATAGGGGGAGATAATGCCACAGACATGATAAGTGAAATGGAGTGGAAATAATTAAAACGAAAGTGTTTTTCGTTGGGACTGGATCTTCTCAAAAAATTTAGGGTCACCAGTTTTCTCCTCCGATTGCGAAAACATTCTGTTGGCACCCACCTATCTAGGAGAAATGTTCATCACGATGTAGAAAGAGAAATCAGGGGTCGCACAGAAAAATAAAAGTGTTTATTTTTTCCGCCCTCCGTTCGAGAGTGGAACGGTAGGAACTTCTTAAAGGTGCTTCTTTGAACCATCTAATAGACACTTTATTGTGACTAGTAAAGTAATCACGTAGATGTAGATGTAGATACAGACTCCCAGAAGTAATCTGCTTGGCTGTCAAGGGTATAGCACATGGGTGAAACTTGTCAACCCATCAAATGAGTCGAGGATAGAGAAAAAACCCATGACAGGAAAAGCCATGTTCTAATTGTGGTTACTAGATGCGCTGATGCAGTGATCGACAAAAATAACGAAGACGGTCATGGACAACTATATCCGTGTGGAAAAAATTCACTGAGAAAACCTATAAAGGGTTAGCTATGGACCGTAGTTTTCGGTCATAGAGACATCTGAATCTGTAAGGGACGTCTTTTTCCTGTCACCTTCACAATCCTAGTACCAAGACACAGCTACCTGTCAGGATTTCTTGAGTGCTGGCCAGGCAGAGACCGGAAAAGGCAACAGTTAATTTACAAGCGCATGTTCTCGACATCAAGTACGAGGCGAGAAACATATGAATCGATCTTTTCAAGTGTTCGACCATGCCCCAAGTGCGTGGTAACAGCAGATTCGAAGTTACCCACCTGAGTTTACCCGTTATTGCTCTACATCACAGTTTGTATTTGCTAATAATAAATATTCCTGTATTCCTTTTGTATGACTAAAGATTCAGTGGTTACTTTGTCTTCCAATTCTTTGTCTCTCCTAATTTGTGAACCAATAAATTATCCGATAACGCTGATAAGTAATTGTGTTTCAAATCATTTTCAGCCTGTATTGAAATTCCACAACGGTAAATAACAGATCAAAAGCTGTTTCGGGAAGCGAGTGTACTAGATTTAAACGCAGACTTCAACAGCATTGGGATTTTTCTGTCACAGAGAAGAAAAGGCTGCTTGTGGGAGAGATACAGGCCACCAGTGTGTGCTCTGGAATGCCCACCTCTGTGTGCATTATCTAGCTGCGAAGGATGGAAACTCATAATCGGAAAACACATGACTTTAGGAAAGCTTTTTTTTTTTTTTAAAAAAAAGACTTCATATTTTAAGGTCATTCTATGGTCGCCTATGTGTAGCGTAAGTGTGTCGTGCTCTGAGTTAATAGCTTCTGACACGTATAGTTTGCTCAAGAGTCTGTGTAGCTATAGCAGCGTTCATATCTCCGGTAGAAGTTAATCATGCTGCAGAAGATGTGTGGAAGAAAGCTACTCACGATTTTCTCTGCAGTCGATAATTCGTGAAAACCTCTAGGACCTTCGTGGAGTCTGTAAAACAGCTTCCCAGTACCATGCAGAATACGGGGGCGAGAAACATAATTTCAGTGGTTAGTGTAACATCCACGTGATAACTTTTTGGCTACAGTACGACGAGAGGAAATTATGTCATTAACAGTTATAAACATTATCTACACGACGTATCAAAACACAGTGGAAATTTATAAATATTAATTATTTGTATAACATTCTATGATACAAATGGACATATCGATGTGTGTCATACAAAGACAATGATAACTGTAAATTCCTTTTATGATCAGAGTTTGTGTTCCTTTGTTTTTACCTTTTGTTGGATGGCTTTTGTAGGTTCAGCACGCAAGACAGCATATCAAACTGAGGTCTGTCAAGAAATTGTAATTATTTGTTAATTATTACTTGAAAATGGAGTTCATTATTATTATTATTTTAAACTAGAGTGAATAATTATTGTAACTGTAATTCCTCTCTCAGTAAGCATTATCTGTGTTAATTATTTCTTTCCGCTGTAAGGCGCGCAGCCAATGATGATAGCGATTTGTATCGCGCTTTTGTCGGTGATTTCCTTAGAAACAAATCAAATGTTTGCATGATGAAGTCTAAATAGTGCACAATACCAAAATAGATTTTATAGCGTTCAATAAGCATTTTAAATATTTACTTATTAGCGCTAACAATAGAAAACTTCAATCAATTGTCTGCCGCCATCTTAACAATTATCTCAGGGGCAAATTCAATTTTAAATCACGCAACTCTGCAGACATAAATGCCGAACGTTCCACAAATGTGTAAAAATAAATGTGCACTGGTGGTTCCGAGCTCATTTTATATGAAAATGATTCGAATCAGCTTTGTTCTTTAAAGACAGTGCTCATAGCACGATCCTTTTAAGAAACTAATCTAGCTGATGTATGGAGCCGAAATTAATTACGCACGAGTTGAGAACAATATAGTTTCAGGTAACATACATCAGTGTTGTGCGCGGCTGATAATCGGTGGTTTTAATGATCATTTTGCTGAAGATAACTGTTTCCATCGTAATCCATAGTTGAATAGAATCTGTTGTATGAACTGTGATTTAGTGACACACAACTTACAGACAACACCTTAACACGACGTTAACTTGGAATTCTTTAGCAACCTTGATCAAATCTTTAGCCGGGAGAAAAATTATTTAGTAATTACTTAATGTAATATAATAAGATTATCATTTCCATTTACAACTTAGTTAAAGACCAAACCACTGAATAACAAGGCGAACGCCACATTAGTGAGGCTGATCAGTACAATACTTTTTAGTGTGTGTTGTTAAAAACAAGTCAGTGGCCCATTTACTTTCCGTGTGAGTCACTCTGTTACGTGGGACTCACACTGTTACGATGAAGACGCAGAAGGAAACTGGAGGTAGTGTTTTAAGTAAACAGCGAGGTTTGTGAAAATGTTTAGAATGCATATGGTTTTCTTGGCAACTAAAGGGTTTATATTATTATTTTAAAAGAATTTCTTTAAGTACTACCTTGAGGACTGTGCATGTCGATGTTTTGCGGACATTGATAAAAACCTGTTAAATGCTGACCGATGATATAATTCGCATCGAGGTTAATGATATGATCTTATATTCGTCCTAGTGTTTTCGAACAGAGGAGAAGATTAATTTACCGGCACTGGTATGAAGATGAGATATACAGGGTGAGTCACCTAACGTTGCCGCTGGATTTATTTCGTAAACTACATCAAATACGGACGAACCAATTCCACAGACCGAACGTGAGGAGAGGGGCTAGTGTAATTGTTTAATGCAAACCATACAAAAATGCACGGAAATATGTTTTTTAACACAAACCTACGTTTTTTTAAATGGAACCACGTTAGTTTTGTTAACACATCTGAACATATAAACAAATGCGTAATCAGTGCCGTTTGTTACAATGTAAAATGTTAATTACATAAGGATATATTGTGACCTAAAGTTGACGCTTGAGTACCACTCCTCCGCTGTTCGATCGTGTGTATCGGAGAGCACTCCAACATAAATCGCGTTTCTACAGAATGATCTGCCAACGTTGATCGAAAATGTCCCACTGGAAACGCTTCGACGTATGTGGTATCAGAATGATGGTGCACCTGCACATTCCGCAATTAACACTAGGCTGACCCTTGACAGGATGTTCGACGGGCGTTTCATAGGACGTTGAGGACGCATGAATTGGCCAGCCCGTTCTCCTGATCTTATACCTCTGGACTTCTTTCTGTGGGGTACGTTAAAGGAGAATGTGTACCATGAGGTGCCTACAACTCCAGAGGATATGAAGCAACGTACTGTGGCAGCCTGCGGTTAGATTACACCAGGAGTACTGCGGCGTGTACGACAGTCATTACGCCAAAGATTGCAATTGTGTGCAGCAAATTATGGCCACCACATTGAACATCTATTGGCCTGACATGTCGGGACACACTCTATTCCACTCCGTAATTGAAAACGGAAACCACGTGAGTACATGTACCTCATCCCTCATGGTAATGTACATGTACGTTAGTGAAAAAAACCAATAAAAAGGTGTTATCTTGTGAACGTAATGTGCTGTTCCAGTCTCTTCTGTACCTAAGGTCTATCACCGTTCCCTTTGGATCCCTACGTAATTCAGTGCTCTCCGATACACACGATCGAACAGCGGACTAGTGGTTCTCAAGCGTCAACATTAGGTTACAATATCTAACGGGACTCCATTTAACGCAACGTATGTTTGTGTTAAAAAATACTTCCGTGCATTTTTTTTATGGTTTGTATTGAACAATTACACTAGCCCCTCTCCTCACTTTCGGTCTGTGGAACCGGTTCGTCAGTATTTGATGTGGATTACAAAATATACCCAGCGGGTACGTTAGGTGACTCACCCTGTACAACCTTACCTACAAATCAATAACGAAGCTTACCAATTAAGTGAGTATCTCGCCTTCTACATAATACTTATTACTGAGCTTGTAACAAAAAACAGTGAAGCATTTCAACCGTATTTGTACGTTTAGCCTTTATGAAACGAAGAAATACTTTCAAATCAGGTGTTTAGTGTAATCTGGGCTTACAGCTTTTTTCTGTCCTGTCCACTCTGTTGTTGCAGGGAGACACTTAACGTCTGTGAAAATATATCCAAATTTGCTTCATTACTCTGCAATTCACAATGAAGTGCCTGACACAGGGTTCACCGAAACGCCTTCATTTGTTTTCTCTACCGTACTACTTTGTTATAGCGCGCGGGAAACACAAATACATACGAGTACATCTGTTCGTATGTGCTCTGATTTCTCATGTTTCATTACGATGATCATTGCGCTCTATGTAGGTGGGCACAATCCAAAATCTCCACACTCTGAGGAAAAAATTTGTGATTGAAATTTCGTGACAACATCCAGCCGCAAAGGAAAACGACTTTCTTTTAGTGATTGCCGCACCAGTTCGCGTACCATATTCGTGGCACTCTCTTTGCTATTTCGTGACAATACAAAACGAGGTGCCTTCTCTGAACTTTTTCAGTGTCCTCCGTAGGTCCAATATGATGCGGCTAATGCACCGCACAGGACTGCTCCTGAAGAGCACGGACAAGCGTAGTGTACGCAGTCTCTTTAGAGGCCCCGTCACACGTTTTAAGTGTTTTGTCAATAAATTGTGGTCTTCGGTTTATTTTACCCACAACATTGTATGTGATCGAACCAACTTAAGTTATTCGTAATAGAAATCCCTAAGTATGTAGTTGAGCTTATAGCCATTATATTTGAGTGATTTTTTAGTGTAACCGAAATTTAGGCGATTTCTTTTAGAACTCATGTGGTCGACTTCACTTTTTAGTGAATTAGAGTCAATTGCCACCTTTCGCACCATACAGATACCTCGTTTAAATTGTAGTGGAATTTGTTTTGCCCATCTGTTCACTTTATAAGACCATAAATGACAGCTCCATCTTCCCACAATCTAAGAGTGCTATTCAGACTTTCTCCTACGTCGGTCAGGAAGACAAGGAACAAAAAGGACCTATAACACGCTACAGGTTGGAACCGTGCGGCCGTTACGGTGGCAGGTTCGAATCCTGCTTCGTGCATTGATGTGTGTGGTGTCCGTAGGTTAACTAGGTTTAAGTAGTTCCAAGTTATAGGGGACTTGTGAACTCAGACGTTGAGTCTGTGTTACACCAAGGATATCTGCTTGTAAGTTGCTCAAGCTTTCAGCATCTTGATTCGAATATGAAATGATTATAAAGAATTCACCTCGTTTGTAGATAGAAACCGGATGTTAACCTAGTTTTCGGCGCGGGTAACCACTCCTACTTATGCCACGAGCTGCCTAAAGAGGCAGAACGCCCAAAATGTCAAAATACTAGCATAAAATGTAAAATAAACGGTACGTGTCTACAATGTCTATAGCTGTACTTGGTTCAAACGTCAGAAGGGTGCTTCATCACCCCAGCAAACTTTCGGTTAACCGCGTGTGAAGGAAGCACGCTTATGACGTTTGAGCTAGGTACAACTATTCACATGGTACACACAAACCGTTTATTTTACATTTATTGCGAGTATTTTGCCATTTTGTGCGTTCTTTATAAATGTTGGACCATGCCCCATTAGGGTTTAGTGTGTTCCAAAGAAGGCGTGGTTATCTGCTCCGAAACCAAGGTAAACTTCCGGGTTCAATTGAGGCGAATTCTTTATAATCATTAAATTTTTCACGATTGCTGACGCACTGCAATGTCGAAAGTTCTCAAAGTATTAGTCTTACAGAAAAAATGAACAGGACCTGTTTGTAGGAAAATTCATGTAGTTAAATTCTGTACCGGAATTTGTTTTGCATGGAGTCTCGATTTGTAGGTTATTCAAGAAATATTAACAAACGTGACCTTCAAATGCCCCTCAAAACCTCCACTCATTCCTCACTATTCAGATTTCTATTATGATGCTTACGGTACTCCTACCGCTGCATAAGATTCTGATACGACGCTAATTATTTATAAAATTCGACTTTTTCTGGTCTCCATTGACTGGCCATATTACGCTGCTAGCTTTGTCGGGCACTACCAGATTGAAAAATTAACGTCTGTGTAGATTTTAGCTAGGAAGTTAGCGAATTTTAGGAGCATAAAATGAACAATTATATCGTTGTATTCGTCATGTCTTCTGACTATTAAACTACTGTGTTTGTAGGGATTATGTTTGGATCGAACAGTAAATGTATTTAGTTTAAGTTAAAAGTTTAAAAAAGTTGTTTTTATTTCGTTACCCACACAGGCACGATTAAACTAATAATGTTAACGAAATAGCGGACGACTTTAGGGGCGCAATAGCCCAATCAATGGTGGCCAAGAAAAGGTCGAATATTAGTAATAGTTGGCATAGTCGGAAATTTGTTTACAGTGGTAGGAGGGTGAGCCAGGAACAATATACAAGAAATCCTGAGTGGTGACATGAGTGTGGGGGTGGAGAGGAATTTGAATATCACTTTTGTATGTTTTTGTTGAATATCGGAAACCGTGCCCTCCTGAGGAAAAGTATCGCAGTACAAAATTTAACCATACGAAGTTTCCTTCAAAAAACGTCCTGTTCACTGTTTCTGTAGGCCTAATAGATTGTGCATAGCAAGTGAGGGATATGAAAATTTTGGGCGTCGATTTTGAATCTCAGATATAATATAGTGGATTTCATAAAATGACAGCGTTAAGTTTAAGGCGAGCGTAACAATCCTATATAGGCATCATAAATTATGTCCATTAGGATGCAATTTATGGGAATTGTTATAATAAGTATATCAGAAATAACTGTAACATAGTGGGGAACAACAGCAGCTATAGGAAAAAAGAAGATTTTACTTTTGTTAAAGAATGACAAATATCAATTATAGGTTTAAATTGAAGAACGTGGCGACGACACAATTGAGAGAATAAAAGCAAGTGGCAGAATATAATGATTATGGTGGAGAGTGGGTTGGTGTTTGGCCCGAGTGACTGAAAAACGAGAAGAAAGGGAGGAAAAAGTGGTAGACGTTATAAGCACTCGCTTACTGTTTCACAGCGCGAACTGGACATTTTTGTTACATATTCGGAAAAAGGTTATTTAGTGGACAAAACGAAGAACCTCATTTTTTATTGAATTATGTGCTGACAAGGTGGCTAGCAGCAACAAAGAAGGAGCTAGCAAATGATTTTGTTTTAAGGATAGGCACAACTCGACAATAGCTGACTGAGCCCTTGTATTACGATTACGATGAGGTGATAGACGTCGGATCTCTCATACAAGAGGACGGTTGTCCTGCTGGTGGGTGCCAACGTGTTGGTGGGTTCTACGACAGTGAGAAAAACAATTAGAGGCACTTCTTTACTTAACTTCAAGGAAGTAAAGAGCAATATCGAACACAAATAAATAACGTTTAATGAGGAGCCAAAGATTTTGGAGATAACGCTATGTTCTCTGCGCCAGTCTGCAAAAATCTCTGGAACAAGACAAAATCATACACATTAAATTTAGAGCCCTGCCGAGGATGGACACATCTGCTGATAACAAAGCTGTTTAATCGGTGTTCTATGTCGACGTTCATGCTAGCGGTCTTCCAGCGATTAGTCGTTGTCTGCTGACAACGGTACGATGAGAGGAAGAGGCCTTGAAGTTTGCCCTCACATGTGAGAAGTGCGTAAAAGTGAATTAGTTGCTTGAAAGTCCTGATGAAGCTTTCGGCTTCTCCTTTCGAATGAGGGTGGAACGCTGTGCTAGTCATTTTGCTGATGCCATTGGAATCAGAAAACTGCTGAAATTCTGCCGATGTGATCTACGGTTCAGTCTCCGATACCACTACTTCGGGCAAGCCTTTGAACCAAAAGACTGACGTCAGAACCTCGTGCACCCAGGGGAACACGGAAGATAGTGCAGCTTTTGTCGTAATGCGGAAGTGGAACGATTTATCTAACGTCTAAAAGGACACGATCATTGGCTTTCGTGGAAACTTGGAGGCGTTTCCGAAACGGCAGCAGGTTTGTTATCTGTTCGTCTGTGAGTGGAAAAGTGGCGTTGAAGAACCTGTGCTGCGCCACAGCCCTTAGACGACTGGGGTTAATGACAGCTGCAGACACGTGTACGGGCTAACAGACATGTAGCTGTTCAGCAACTGACCATCCAGTTGTGGTAATCTAATTGCTTATGGGCTTCCACAGTAGGCGACTGGTCCATGTACGTAACCTGACTGCTCCTCAACATGCCAAAGCACACCTAGACTTCCACTGAGTGGAGACAGGTGGCATTTTCATATGAATCACGTTTTATGTTCCATCAGATGGTTCAAATGGTTCAAATGGCTCTGAGCAATATGGGACTTAACAACTGTGGTCATCAGTCCCCTAGCACTTAGAACTACTTAAACCTAACTAACCTAAGGACATCACACACATCCATGCCCGAGGCAGGATTCGTACCTGCGACCGTAGCAGTCGATGAAACGAAATCAGTAGTTTGTGTAACCTGAAAGTGAGTAATTTCTGGTCGGTTACTAAAAATACCTGGGACTTCTTCACCCGTACTTTAAGTCGTAGTTTTTGGAACACTGAAGAAAGATCGATTTTCATATGAGTGATATTCATTGACACATTGTCAACGTGTTTTAAGAAAATTTGTTCTTGTGAAACGCAACTATCTCTTCAATCGCAAGCAATAATGAGTGTTGTCGACGAGCGATCTCAAATTGATTCCTTATTTTTAGGCTTGAAGAAGGCTCTGTCCTCCCAAAAGGCTTCTAATCAATTGCGTGTCTATGAAGTATCACTTCAGATACGTGACTGGACTCGTGGGTTCCTGTCAAATAGGTCACAGTTCGTAGTAATCTACAGAAAATCATAGAGTAAAAGAGAACTATTCCAATTCAATCTCGTTCATTTTCTTCGGAAACGATTGTGATAACTCTATGAAGAAAACATGTCGAGTTTCGATAAAACGGAACTATTATCTGGCTTTCCCAAAAGAAGTGTTATAGTCTCTTTGCCCTCCCTAACCTATGTAACATTTTATTAGGCAATCTTTGTAGCCCTGTTAGACTGTTTGTAGAAGAAGCTTTCGTTTGGCCTCCAGTGAAGTCATCAGAATATCCAAACCATTTCCAAAATAGACACTGTATCTGTATTGTGCAAAAAGTGACAATGGTCTCAGAATAGATAAACTATAACGTCACCCAAATGAGCAAGAAAAGAAAGCCATTAAATTTCGGTTACACGAGAAATTACACAAATTTAAAAGTTGCCAGTTGAACTAAGTATCTGTGAATTACTGTTAAGGCCAATTTAAATTGGAAAGACCAGATAGGTAATGTTATAGGGAAGACATCACAAGGACTGGACTTAACCAAGATTTAGAAGTACAACATTTCTACTAAAGGGACTGCCTACAGTAACCTTTTACGTCCTTTGAAAGACATTAAACGAATGTCGATTTCACTGCGACGAGATGTTCTCACGAAATTTCAGTCACCAATATTTTCCCTTAATGTGAAAGTATTTTACTGTCACCTACCTACATAGGGAGAAATAACCATCTTAATAATGTATGAGAAATCAGAGTAGCTACAGAAGTACGTGTATGTAAATGTTTATTTTTCTCACGCGCTGCACCAATTTCATGTGCATCAAATACTTTGACGAACTCAAGCAGTGTCGTTATTTCAGCCGCATGTTTGCCAGTGGCATATTTTAGGTTTCCATGGTGCCGTGATAATTAAATTTTCTGTTGTGAATGATGAATTTACTGATGTTATTGCGTTGTATGACACATATTAAAACTACAAAACAATTCCTTTGCGCAGGAGCCATCTCTGCACAGGCAGGAGGGCCTGCGGTTGTAGAGGACAATCTGCACTCTGGTTTGTATATTAGCACTACATATGTCTGAAAAATATACTGAAGGAAATATTTTTTAAATTAGTTGAGTATTCCCAAAATTATGTGATTTTTATGCTCATATTCTTTTCAGTTCTTCATTGCTACTTTTATACAATTAATAAGTACTGAAATTTGTTGGTGCTTCTGTTAGTTTAAAATAATTGCTGCTAAGTTTTAAATATATTTTCAAGGTCATATTTTTACGATGTTAATTTGCTTTTAACCAGCGATTTTATTTTTAAGCGATGAATTTATGTCAATCCTTACAGTTTGAGCCCGACTATTAATTAAATAAAATTTGCAGCACCTCAGAAACCTAAAGAAGTGTCCTAGATAAAAATGTTGACACTAACTTGTGAAACTATATTTGCAAGAAAGTAAAATTCTGACATCAAAGAATACCAAACAGTAATGCAGACAACACACTTCAGTTCATTATCATATAGTTGGTAATTATTAGTGTCCGCAAATTGGTCTAAGCTGTTTCGAACAAACACAGCTGCCTCGTGGTATTGATTATAACATGGGTTAAATGGTTATCACAGTTAGCAATTAACACTATCAATAGCCGAATAATTTGCACGCTTAACAGGTATTACCTGAGCCCGGTTTGTCGTAATCGTTGCTATGATTTAGTAGATACACTAGTGGAAACACACCTAACTACAACCAAACTAACTCTTAACGTGTCCGCCTCTTAAAAGTATGGCCGTTTGTCGTAGGATATCACTTAAACTTTCGTACAAAAACCCTCTTACCTAAATACGGCACTAACATTACCTTATCCAGCTGAACCGCAGTGACCAAAATACGTTTTCCTTACTGCCACACTTCAGTATTTCACACTGAACAACGTGCAATGCGAAAACGCAATGCAGTTCTTATCGTACTGTTGGCAACAAAAGGCAAATACGCACGCACTTAAAGGCGTTTAGAAAACTTCATAAAACTCATACAGCGAAACTCTGTGCTCGCTCGGACATGGGTATCATGAATTCGAGTTCTCGGTCAATCCAAACAGATACAGACTTGATCCAGTGACAATATAAGCAACTATGGTGGAGCTGATTACAATTAGTACATCGCCACGTGGGGTAGCCATGCTGTCTTCGGCGCTTTGTCACGGTTGGCGCGACTCTCTCCGTCGGAGGTTCGATTCCTCCCTTGGGAATGGGTGTATGTGTAGTCCTTACCGTAAGTTATTTTAAATAATATTCAGTAGTGTGTAAGCCTAGGAGCCGATAACGTCAGTAGTTTGGTCATATAGGAACTTACCACAAATTTTCTAAAATTAGTACATCCTTGCTCGGTCGCGGTTCCTTAACTGTTTAAATAGAACTCTTTTCCGCCAGAATGATAAGCGTAATTGATTCCCAGTCAGTTCACTCTCTGAACTAATCGTGCAATCCCTGATATAGTCTATCAGTATAAATCCAGAAATTGCAGTAGACAATTGATTGTACAAAACACCGGACAGACAAAATAATGATAACTGTTACTCAGGGCAATTTGCATGCAGAAAAGAAACGTAAACGTCCCGAACCACAAATACACCTCATTGCAGTAACATTGTCAGCTAATCACAACGCACTTCCCAGGACATGATACCTTAATTGACGGAAACGCACCGACGCTCACACAACTCACAGCAAAAAATGTACATTTTGGCGTGAGGTTGCCTGCACCAGAAACGAACACTAAAATAGAACTGGGAGAATGTAGCTGATTGTAGCTTCTGCTTTCAGCATCCGTAAGTGGATTACCACGCCATAGGGTAGCTGAAAGAAACGATTGAAAACACTTTTACTTGCAGGAAACTACTCAGCAGTAACTAACTAAACTTTCCTGCACAGGACGCGATGGAAGGGGACTGCCCCGTCAAAGTCTACGAGCGCCACATCGCGCCTCAGCGGCCAGAGCAAATGGCAAGCCGACGATACCCATGGAAACCCACGTTACCGAAGTGTATAATCCAGGGTTTTGGTATTATCTGGTAATTAGTTTATCACTAAGTGCATGTGGTTTTTTTTTTTTTTTTTGGGAGTAGTCTGAACTTTACTTCTTACCCATTGGAGGCCTTGTGTCCCAAACACGAAGGAAAATTTAAATAGCCTGACGGAAAAAATGTCACAACACCAAGAATAATTAATGTAAAGGAATAAAGTTCCTCGAATACCCTTGCCTAGGTTTTTGACAGGGCAAGATCACAGGTTAATGACAGCGCGAGATGATCCATTGAAAATGTGAAGTGCTGGTACATTAATAACCGAGGTATCTGC
This sequence comes from Schistocerca gregaria, assembly GCF_023897955.1. NCBI lineage: Eukaryota > Metazoa > Arthropoda > Insecta > Orthoptera > Acrididae > Schistocerca > Schistocerca gregaria. The sequence continues at coordinate 305,221,396 of NC_064927.1, forward strand.
CTGCCGTCTGGAATATGTTTGAATATGGTATGCCTAATAGTGTCGATACGTGTTGCTTGAGAAGGGATTCTCATTACAGCTTTTCTTATTTCACGTGCTGTAACGTGGTTTAGGTAGTAAGCATAATGGTCATGTAGCTTTAATTTTCCTTCAGAATGTAGTTCTTCTTAGCATTTGGGCTGATTAAAGCTGAAATAACTCGTTCACCCTGTCAACTGGCTTTTTCCGTCCTTCACCCAAGCTACGGAGATTCTTCCACGTAATCTAAGAGCTCGTACAGTGCCACCTAACGTATGCCATATTTTTGCATTGCAGACTGATTGCTTTCCCCGGTTGAGCAGTTTCCTGTATCCTTCGTACCACCAGCTAGCATCACACCTGTGGATGAATATTTGACATAACTGAAAGTTTTAGATTATTCGTATATGAGCCATGAACTTATTAATAAGTTTCTGGATCTTTGCTCAGTTGTTTGTTCACTGATTATTGGATGTTACATCGTTTGTGAGCACTACGCACCAGACATCCACGGTCGATATGATTAATGTTCCTATTAGCTGCGTCAAACAATCAAAGATTTTGGTGACTGTGGGGAGTAAAGCACGGAATCTGCAACATACACTGCCATGGCTGGAGCTCTAGTTTTACCAATAACTAATACACTGTTACCCTTTTTCAGTGTTTTTACGTGTATATGAATGTGACGTCGTGTAGTGAGTTGGGTGGGGTGTAATGGAAGATTCGTCATCTTGTTGCCAATAACCAATTTTTTACGATAATGTTACGATAATGTAATACACCCACTGAAAGAGTAGCGGCGACTAACATGTTCACGGCGTTTCTTCAATTTCGTTGTAGTCGTACAGTACACTTCAGAGTTGATCGTTACATCATGAGGTAGGACGTCAAACAGGACAACATCTTCACTGTCCCAGAAGACCGTCATCCTAACTCGCTTCGAATGAGAGTGTCCGCTCGTTGAAACCTTGCAAGAGTCACAGCTGCGTGAGGCCTCCCGTCACGCAGGACACCGGACAGGTCTGAGCGACCCTCCAGCGATAATCACCGACGTCTCGCCCCACGACACACCGTGCTTTTTTCATCTACTAGGTCTCCATCGACATTCCAGGCACCTACGAATTTCTATGAAGCTCTGGTTTTCCGCTGAAAAGAACTTAATGACAGCTTTCTGCTTGGAATGCACCTCAGTGACAGATCCTAATTTGATGGTCATGTAAAGAGACACAGCCAATCCGAACCTAATGAAACTACAGTGACTGAAGCGGTAATATTCAACGATGTTCCACAACAAATTTCACACTTTCCGATCTAAACTGGCCGAGAAAAGCAACGTGTTGCATTACTTATTGAAAGCCCCTCGTAAATACGTTCATACTGTGGGTTCTTTTATTGATTTCACAGTTACATTACATTAGAACGCTCTATGCCCACATGTAAAATTCAGATTACTCTTTTCTCAAAAGATAAACTGCGAACCATGGTTGAAGGGTAAAAAGCGCATTGATAGTCATAGATTTCCGAGAAACGTTTGACATAGCGCCCCAGTGCACGTTGTTCACGAAGGTGCGAGAAGAGGGATTATACGGCCGTTGTGGCCGAGCGGTTCTAGGCGCTTCATTCTGAAACAGCGCGAGGCCTACGGTCGCAGGTTCGAATCTTGTGTCAGGCATGGATGTGTGTAATGTCCTTAGGTTAGTTAGGTTTAAATAGTTCTAAGATCTAGGGGACTGTTGACATCAGACGTTTAGTCCCATAGTGCTCAGAGCCACTTGAGCCAATACGGATTATGTTTCTAGATATGTGGGTGGTTTCAATACTATTTAAGTAATACAACCCAGTACGTTTTCCTTGTCGGCGAAGGTTTATCAGAGATAAGTGCATTATTAGGAATGTCTCTGGGGAGCATGATTTTACAGCTTTTATTCTGTATATACGTAAGTGATCGGACAGGCTATAGAGATTTACGTCTTTCTGCTGATGATGCTCTAATGTACGGGAAGGTGTCGACGTTGGCTCACTGTAGGACGACAAAAGATGACCCAAACAGAATTTATAGTTTGTGTGATCAGTTGCAAAGTGATATAAATTTAGAAAGATGTAAGATAATGTGATGGAGTAGGAAAAAAACAATTCCTTTAACTTTAGAATACAGGGTTAGTCGTATGCTGCATGACACAGACTCATAGATTCAACATCTAGGCGAAAATTTGTAAAACAATATGAAATGGAACGATCAGGTCAGGTTTTTAGGAAGAAAGGCGAATGATCGACTGCGGTTTATTGGAAGGATTTTGGGTAAATATAGCTCATTTATAACGGAGGCGGAATACAGAACGCTAGTGCCATTACCTTCTTGTGTACTGCTCATGTGTTTGGGATACCCAATAGGTCGGGTTAAAGGAAAACATCGCAATAATTAAGTTTCGTTTTGTTAGATTTGTTACCGGTTGGTTCGATCAGCAGGCAAATATGCTTTGTGGTCTCAAATGAGAACCTTGGAGGGCAGACAGCGCACTTCACTCGAGGCACCATAACAGATATTTAGTCAACTCTGTTTTAAGGCTGACAGCAGAACTATTGTACTGCCGCCATTGTACGTTTCGCGCAGACACCACGAAGATGAGACTACAGAAACTGGATCTCTTCCGGAGGCTTGTAGACAGTAGTTTTGCCCTCGCTCTATTTGCAAGTGCAACAGGGAAAGAAATGACTAGAAGTGATGATGTGTAAAAGAATATGCGGCTGAACCTTTACGGTGAAATAATTCTCAAGACTTATTTTACTTAAACGACTCAGTAAGTGCATATGCTGAAGTGAAACCTGAGGAACATTTCTCGCAGAAATGGGCTATCGCTGTATGAGCTTCATAAAATGGCTATAGTGTCTTTTCTTCAAAAAAATCTAGTAGTCACGAAAATTACAGCGATTACAGCGATGTTTGAAATGCGCACGTGAAACTCTCTTGAATCGATCTTGGTCTATGCTGAAAAGTATGGAAATCACGACAGGAATGACTCGGAAAAAAACATCATCTTATAATATGTCATGTATGAAGTGTATTACTAAGATCATGTATCACTCGCTAGTTACTTCCTCGTATTCACAATAAAGTGAATGTAATCGCAATTGGAAGGCTATTTATAAAGGAATCCGGGAACCGTATCCATGTAAGTCTTGACTTCATTTCATTATAGTAAATGCAGGCACATCTAGTTGTGTCAAATGTTGCCCAGGAGACGTAACAACACCGCAGCTCCTACTGAAAGCATGAACAAAACTCAGTTAAATTCATATAAATTTTAGTGCATTGTGAAGACTATAACAGTCTTAGACGCATCTGCAAACGAAGCCTTGTTTTGGTCTTGTGTAATAAATATCTCTGACATCGTAGCACGAAAACAAGAATGGAAGTCTCGTAGTGAAATAGACTGGAGGATAACTTTGTAGCCAGCCGCGGTGGCCGTGCGGTTCTGGCGCTGCAGTCCGGAACCGCGGGGCTGCTACGGTCGCGGGTTCGAATCCTGCCTCGGGTATGGGTGTGTGTGATGTCCTTACGTTAGTTAGGTATAAGTAGTTCTAAGTTCTAGGGGACTTATGACCTAAGATGATGAGTCCCATAGTGCTCAAAGCCATTTGAGCCATTTGATTACTTTGTGATTCATTCCTCTTTAATCAGCTGCTGACCAAACCCGCCTCATCTTTTCAGAACTAAAAATATGACTCAATATAATGATGATACATAGTCTAATTGTTCCTTCACGTAACAACTAACCGATAATGGCTAAAGTTGTTTCATCCGTGAGGCCAAGAGTCGTTAAGACTGTTACCTTTTCTTCGCTCCCAAGTCATCAGTGGGAACTTCAGGAAAGAAATCCAGTAAGTATTTGGCTTTCGAGGTTGACAAGTGAGCGATCTTGAAGTCTTCCTCCCCCTCCCCCCCCCCCCCAACCGAAATACCAATGGTATCGTAAGCACACAAAATTTACGTGTTTGTGCTCTGTAAAGCTACCCTCTGCCTCGAATGTTTTATCAAATAACTGCCCAAAGTTTGCGATACTGCTAAATGACTTCCCCCCCTCTCACGCGTAATTTGCAATTTAAATAGTGCAATTTAATCGGAGTCACCTGGTAATAACATCTCGTCCGAATTTTCCATCTTACCAGTTCCCACATCTGAAACCAATGATGGAATTTTTCAAGCTGAATCGTTATTACGGTAACAATACTCCCTGACTAGGGAAATTTAACTGCTTGAGTGCAAGCATACACAGCTTTTTTCCGCATATAACGCAAATGAAGGGAACAGAAGCTGTGAATCCCGCAGTCCCACTGCACATGTCAGACATAATAACTAAAACAGTTTTCGTTCCATGCAGCTAGTCACTAAGACATTGCACATCTTCCCTTTCGTACCAACGGGCAAACTCACTTAACATGGTTGGTACTCACTCACCCGAAACATTTCTGCGCTAATTCTATTCTCATTACCGCCCTTACCCAATATTGTCACTACCTACTGCTTACTAAACTGGGATCTATCTTGTTCATCAACAGCACCACCAAACAAAAAGTTGAAAAAAAGTACAAATAACCTTAGCTGTTGTGGTCTTTTACTAACAGCATTCATTTTAAAAAGATGATGACGTGTAGCTAGCGTTCAGAGGTAGAAAATATTTAATATGACTATCGTTGTGGCAAGTCGCATGGACTACTAGTATACTACTGCATCTACATTTAACGCTTGAACTTAATTTTCTGAATTAACCTCAGATGATAAAAATTTAAAAGTACTGTAGAATATGCTAGAAGAATTCATGGGAAGCAGTATACATATTATTCCAAATGGTTAAAAAGGTTCAAACGGCTCTGAGCATTATAGGACTTAACATCTGTGGTCATCAGTCCCCTAGAACTTACAACTACTTAAACCTAACTAACCTAAGGACATCACACACATCCATGCCCTTGGCAGTATTCGACCCTGTGACCGTCGCGGTCACGAGGTTGCAGACTGAAGCCCCTAGAACCGCACGGCCACACCTGCCGGCCTACATTTTTTTTTCAAAATTCTATAATATGAAGTACATGACTAGATTATAGTACTTACTATAGATGGTGTAAAGAACACCTTCCCCGTTGGTGCCGGAGGAATTTAGTTGTAGGAAGACGGTTCCAGTTCTTCGAAGAATGAAAGTAATGTCAACATGTCTACAAACGTCATTTCAGAAACAGACACGGCTGCTGTCATATCGTCCCCGCCCGACGTCGATACAACACTTCCCTTAAACTTCCGACATAGTAACATTCATACTTATTTTTAATTCTTAACTCACTTTTAATTTTCTCGAAGCATTAAACCTAGTAGCCCTCAGGCAGACACGCTGAAACAGACCACTTCAAATGGAACGCCTGGCACAGATCTTAACCATAGCATAAATAGAATGTACATTTATTATACAATATAAGGCACACCATGTTCTCAGCCACCGTCTGCTGCCAATACATAACTCAGCCAAGGAGACTGGTAGTGCTCTGTTGCTATATATACGGTAAACAGATAAAGTAATCACAGATTAAGCTTTTTAACATCATAATAATTTCAAATCCGGCAGCAATGGAACGGTACCATGTCCATCGCGGCATAATTCGTAGCGTTTCCACAATGTAAATCATGAATTTTTGCCTATTGTCAGTTTGAAATAGTTAAATGTAATCTCTCTACCCACGACGATAACACAACATTTACTTGATCGGTAATACTGTTTCTCTGATGCCTCCTCGACACATAATCTTTCTGTTGTGTCAAACTAAGAAGAGATATTAAATGACTAGGCTTTCGTTAAAGTAAATTAACTGATATATTCCGCCTTTCGCACTTGAAAGCTATGCAGTAATCATACACTTTGTCAACAACGATGGGTGAGAACGAAGCAAACGATCCCATCTACAAAATACTGATTGATATTTGTGCACGATGAGTGTATAGACGGTCTGTTGCTACAGACGTGCACAGTAACGTAATATGTAAGGAGACACTGCAAACTTCACAAACAGGTCCTTGTATATTCGCTGCAATTCATATGCTACATTCGTTGATATAAGAAGTTAATTGTGGAACGTGATGATGGCTCGAGATATGATAGAAACAAAAAATAACCAAGTTTTTTTTCTTGTCTTCCTCTCTAGCGTCCAACGCTTCCTCCATCTAGGGGCTAAAACACGATGCAGGAAGGTGGATGAGCTCTTACCAACCCACGACCGCACTGACGTACTACGGCTACTCACCATTCTAGGCCTGTTGCTGTTCACCACCGTAATAAACGATAACATCATCACCAATAAGTGCAGAACATTTGCTACGACATCTATTGCTCTTTCTATAAATTGAGTAATAACAGCACCATGTGCAGAAATAGCTCCCATGACTATTAATTTCCGCAATTCAATTGCAAATAAACTACTTCTTTTCCTCATGATGATTTGATTTATTTTATCATTTCATCCCAAAACATCAGTATCAATAAAGAGGCCTTTCCTTTCACTTTTTTCCTAACTGCCTACATCAAAATATCCTTACCTTGTGCAATACAAAGTTGACAAAACTGTGTTATGACTGTGATTAACAATAACACTGGTCAATCGTTACTATGGTATTAAGAAAATGTAATGACACACATAAATACCTGGATTTCACGCAGTACTATGAAAGAGGCGGCGAAGTGCCACAGAAAGAATGCGAGCGTTTGATGTAAGATATTATCCAGCAAAAATATGTAAACGTATATGCCAAAACATTATTTAGAAAACAGAAAATTTAATTTACGATGAATATATACACCAAGGGCTTTAGTTGTAGGGTCGTAAATGGTAGGAGAACCAAAATAATACCCATCAGAGAGTTCAGATAGAAAAAGCGACTACTCATTGTCCTGTCCTTATTTTCACTCCACAATGATGACACCGAACACAACCTTTAAGTGAAAATACTTTATTCCGTTTTGTCTTACAAGTGCACAAAGAGGTATTCAGTAATACATTAGAAGTTCCTCAAAAGCTGTGGCCGTTGACTGGTCGAGACACGCATCTGCAAACTGCAGTGTCTCCAAGCTGTTCTTCAAAAGCTGTGGCCGTTGACTGGTCGAGACACGCATCTGCACGCTGCAGTGTCTCCAAGCTACATGAGGCATCCGCTCTAAACGAATGTTCGCCAGTATCTGAGTGAACAAAGGACCAGCAAAACTACTTCTGGACAAACAATGTGGCTGGTAAGTTGCATAACTAAACATAGTGGTTCAGTTTTATTTCTCCGAAACAGCAGATATGTGTTAGCCAAGACAGTGGCTGTTTTCATTTCGCTGTTTGTTTCTTTACATTTGCTAGATTATACAGTGGAGGTTTCCTAGAACTAAAAGCTTTCCTGCTGGTTGTACGAGATATCAGCCCTGTCAAGAGGGATTGGCCACTATAAAAATGTTGAGCCCTGGGAGAGGCGCCGCTTAAGACGGGCAGATAGGCACTCATGGCCATTCTAACAACCCAACCCCCTCGTCTCCCTCCGCCGGTAGCCCAGGAGTGACACAGGAAGCACTTTTCTGTCGTAAGAACCATATAATTCTCTGAGATGCCATTTAGCCATGTAAGAGATCTTTAGCCTGGTGTGGTTTCCCTCATGCCATGTAACTTTTCATTACAACGGCTCATAATAACGTTCGGTTTAAACATAGAGAATGTAGATTTCTGGCTCAGTCATGCAGTTAATTTCTAGCGTGCCCACACTTCTTCGCCCTTTCTACGTGCGGAACATTGGACAGGACCTTTTCGGAATTGTACCATGTAGTAGGAGAGTTCTTCTGCCTTCCTCAACACCTAAGAGCTATATTGGATCCAAAAAGAATTGCAATTTTCGTCACCATTGGCTAACGAGTTTCTTCTCTGGCGAAATGCAGCGGAGTTCCAAAGAGAAGCACATGGAGATCACCTGTAGATTTCTGCAGAGTAGTCACTTCACTTTAGGTTTCTGCATAGTTGGAGCTTCAGGCTAGGGCAGGAGAGGCAACTGATGTTCTGATGAGAAGGTCACGAATCAAGCTTGTTGCCCTCGCTGCGCGTTTTGGCAAACTTACGGTGTTCAGTCCCTTAGTTTCGGTGTGCTTCCTACATTTAACAATTCAACTTACGAGGTCACTGGTCTTATCGGTGAATTATTAACGTAACTGTGTTTCATCCACCCCACCGATATCCACCAAAGTTATACTTCGAATTATAATCTCTCGTCCGATTGTCAGTAATTTCATTTGATACACTGCTAGCTATATGCACGTATACAAATAGCAGTAGTATCGCGTACACATGGAATTAAAGGGCACTACGTTGGCAGAACCGTCATTTGTACTCTGGCGATTCATGTGAATAGCTTTCCGACGTTATGATGGTCGCAAGACTAGAGTTAACAGACTTTCAACGCATAATGCTGTAGGAGCTAGACACAAGGGATATTCCGTTTCCCAAATCGTTCTGGAATTCAATATTCCGTGATGCGTGGTGTCAAAATTTGGTCAAAAGGGCATCTTGGGACTAATGCGCTTTTGACGTATTTATTGTCTTATAAATGAAATATGAGTACTGCCAGTCTTTCAAGATTATTCCATACTTTTAAGTTGCATCATACGTTTTTAGTCACAAACCTATGACCATGTTACAGACCATTCTTTGTTTTAACTTCTGAGAAAGACACTCCTAGCCTTGTCGAAACCCGGTTAATTCGTTAAAAATTAGTGACCGAGGGCTGTTTTCTTTTAATTGTATTTTACCGCAAGGATTTTCGGTACCCAAATTCTGCAGTTGTGGGCGTTGACAGATCCTCGGAGACTGAAATGAGCGTCGTCGGTCCACAACGCGTTACTCAAATGGCCTCCAAGTAGCCGAAATAGGCATTTCCAGTCAATGCGTAGTTCACTTGGACCAGAGGATCCAGTCCCTTGCATGTAAATACAGCCGATACCATTATGGAAGGGTCACTAGCCTGCAGAGTGCCTTGTTGATAACTTGGGTCCATGGCTTCGTGAGGTCTGCTCCACTCGAAATGAACAGTGACACAAGTCAGTATGTGTTGCAGTGTCGGATAAACGGAAGACATATATGCCAGTAGACTGAGATCCGTGCCTGAAATCCCACGTGTAAAATGACGTCCTCCAGCAGCGATAGGAGCGGTATACGTTCTGAGAAACCGCTAGTAATAGGTTCTAGAACATTTGAGAGTAACAAAGGGGAAGTGCTGGAGCTACTGAGAATATGCATGCTGCATTTGAGGCAGCTAAAGGTAAGGACCAAAAATTATTATTTGATAGCTCAATTATAAAATTACTGGTGATAGAAGACCTAATTTGTTAGTAAGAGGTAACAGAGAAAAAACTTCCGAAAAACGTACGACAGATCGCGTATAATATTTCAAGCCAGACAACATTCAGGGGAATTGTAGCCTGATGGGGTAATGGGATGAATTAGCAATCAAAGTCCCTTAGGGTTGCCATAAGAGCGTGACTGAAAAAGTGAAGTTAAGCGCTATAATGGATTTGGTTTATGTACTAGGACCAGCATATTTCCTTCAGGGAATGGAAAATGACAGACTACCGAGCGCAGCATGTTGGAGAAGGGCGAGAACATTAGTTTAAGTGACTCATTTCTTTTCGTGCTGTAAGACGAAAGTGCGAATATGCCAAAGGAAGTTGAAAGTAAAGCGTCAACAGTAAAATGTTGGCAGGGTAATAATAAAGAAACGTGATAAGTAACATTACAGTTGTGGGAATCAGATGCATGTATGCAGATACTGTAGTAAGGACCTTAAAATGTCAAAGTAAGATGGGTGCAGACACATACTACGGCAGAGTTAGTTACAAATGTTCTAGATTTCTGCTACTATTGTGACGAGTGAGAACAAACAGATGCATAGTGTAACTGTTAAAAAGTCAGAGACATCAATGTAAGCCCTGTGAGACTTTCAGATGTTATTTATGTACTATGTACTGGCAAGCAGCACACCGATGTGGAGAGAAACTCGGGAACACTCCTGAGAAAACGATGGAATATTCAATAGCTGCTTCGTGTGGCAGTCATGCGTGGCTACTGTCAAAAATGGCCCAATGTTAGGGTAGTAGCATGCACAGCAGAAAATGACTGAGGTGACAGAGCCATGGGCTACCTTCTAATATCGTTTCGGACCTCCCTTTGGCTGGCAAAGTGTTAAGGCAGCTGGACGTGGTATAGACTCAAGAATTCGTTGGAAGTCCTCTGCAGAAATATTGAACCATGCTTCCTCTATATCCGTCCATAATTACGAAAGTGTTGATCATGCAGGGTATTGTGCAAGAACTAACCTCGTCAGTATATGTCATAAATGTTCTACAGATTTAAGAAGGCGGCGCTAGTGGCCAGATCATTCTTTCGAATTGTCCACAATTTTCCTCAAGCCAATCAGGAACAACTGTGGCCGGGTGAATGGCGCATTGTCATCTATACAAATCCCACCGTTATCTGGGGACTGACGTCCATGAACGGCTACAAATGGTCTCCAAGTAGCCGAAATAGGCATTTCCAGTCAAGGAGCAGTTCACGTCGACCAGAGGATCCAGTCAGTTCCATGTAAATACAGCCGATACCATTATGGAAGAGTCACCAGCCTGCACAGTGCCTTGTGGGTAACTTGGGTCCATGGCTTCGTGAGGTCTGTACCACGCGAAATCAACAGTGAGCTCTTACCAAATGAAACTGAAACTCATCTGACCAGGCGACTTTTTCCAGAGCTGCTTTTCTTCGAAATTTTTCCGTTAATCCTATCTGGTAAGGACCCCTCACTGCGTAGCGGTACTCCAAAAGAAGACGGACAAGCGTAGTGAAGGAAGTCTCTTGAGCAGATCTGCTGCTTTTTCAAAGTAGTCTTCCTATAAATTGCAGTCTTTGGTGCGCTTTCCGCACATTTTCTGTCGTTCTTTTGAATTTACGTTGCACGCAATTGTAATTCCTAGATATCAAGAGCATTTACGGCAGTCAGATTTGAATGATTTATCACTTAACAGAAGTTTTTCCAGATCCTTTTTAGCACTCATGAGTATGACCTCATACTTTCCTTTTTTTGTAGTCGATGACCAATTTTCGTACAGCAATTTACTTTGATCTTCTGATGACTTTCTTAGACGCCAAATGACAGCACAATCTGCAAGCAACCTAAGAGGGCTGCTCAAATTATTTCCTAAATCATTTGTATTGAAAAGGAGCAGCAGATGGCTATAATACTGCCTTTGGGAATGCCAGAAATCAGTTCTGTTTTACTGGATAACTTTCCATCACATTTCTACGAACTGCGACATTTCTGGCAGGGAATCAGTAATCCATGGCGTAACTGAGACGATCTTCCGCAAGCATGCAGTTTGATTGGAAGCCGCTTTTGAGGTTCAATGTGACATCATCTGGAGATCTAAAAATACGGAATCCATTTGAAATCTTTTGTTAATGGTACTCACCATTTCGTGTTAGTAAAGAGTTAGCTGTGTTTCACAAGAACGATGTTTCCTAAATCCGTGCTGAATGTGTGTCAATAGACAGTTCTCTTTGAGGTAATTCATAATGTTCGAAAACAATATACATTCCAAAATCCTGCTGCATATCGAAGTTAATGATCTGAGCCTGCAATTAAGAGGATTACTTCTATTACCTTTCCTGAATATTGGTGAGACTGTGCCACTTTCCAGTCTCTGGGTAAGGTTCTTTAGTGAATTGAGATATTGTGCATGCCTGTTACGTATGGGTTGTAAGACGTCGTGGTTTCTTGACCTTCATTGCTTACACATTCCGTCCTCGCAATCATATTCCGCAAATCAAGACGCCCAAACTCGATAAGACAAAGGCAATGTTGTATGAATTCATGTAAATGATATGCAAATAACAAGTAAGCACACCGGGGTGGAAATACTTGAGGCTGGCGTACACACATACATTGCAGACATGAGGGTCACATGAGCTTTTAGTTTGGGAGAGAAACCGCACAATGGGAGGCCGGTCCATTCAGAGGACGACCTAGCCTATCTCTGTCGTACGGTGACAGCCTCTGGGCATAAGTGAAAAGGGGGAAAGACCCCGTGTTAGGCTTAAAAGCAAATACCGCTACATTGTGAAGGAGGGGCCAGTCTACGCATTCTTTACACACAGCAGAGATTTTCACAGGGACAGTAAAGACCAAATGCCGATTCTACAGGTTTCCGGATTGGTCACCTTAAACGAAACGCCGTTCTCCCAATTTGGAAGAGCAATGCTGATTGGCAGACGATATTTCTGACGCCTTCAGCTGAAGGAGTAATGGATGAGACCAAACGATATACCTCCTTTCACCTCTGGCGTCGAGAGGTGCCGTTCCGTTGTCGGTTTTGGAGGAAGAACACATAACGAGAGCATGCGCGCTCGTATGTGTACTCAAAGAGCGAGGAACAAGTCTCTCCTCAGTACTTCACTGGGAGAGCACCACTGTCGAGAGCGAATCGAAGTGCGACTCTATATTGAGTCCTTGCGATTAAGCATTGTTCACTGTGTTGGCCGACACACTTATTCTGTAGTGAGAATGGAGAGAGTGATATTTAAACGCCTGCGAGCTAATTTTTGAGTGGCATCGTAGTGAACTGAATATCTTACCGGTGTACCACGCCAATAGTTAGACTAGGGGCCAATAGGAGTCCTTGACTTCATCAAGGCGTAGGGAGAGTTTGATTGGCGAAGGTCAATCGAGATAGAACGAGAGTTATCTTATATGTCAGCAGTAAGCAGAGCAGGCAGCAGTCCTCGCAGGTTACAGTTTTGTGCTCTACAGCACTTGCGAGCCCCATATTTCCTCCACAACAGTACACTTCACTGTATTTCACACGAGACAGCCTCAACTGTGCTTAGAAACATTGTAACGGATAATTATTCAATTTGAGTATGTGCAGCTTTCAGCTATTCTGCCAAGTCAATAACAAAGTTAAACTTTGTATAGAAATTTCATTAGCGAATCCTATCCTTGAGAGGTAACTTCACATTCCGAAGAGAACCAGGATATAACTTGTTAAATTCATAACTAAAAGTGCGATTGTGGTTTTTCAGAATTTTTGTAATATAAATGATAACTTTCGTTAGTGTTATGTTTATCTTACACTAACTAGCACTGCTCCAGTACCAAAGCATGCCACTACTTACAAAAGAAATTTTGTGAATTTTTGTGTCATTTCCTTACAGCGGAACTACTCCAGAAGATATAAAACTGCTGAACGTTTTTCAGGCATTTCTCTTAATAACGTTAGGGGCGTCTGTCTGACTTCTGTAGTAGGGTGGGGGTGGAAATTGCATCATGCAGGAGTTACAGGGTAAATGGCACATTTCAGATTAATCCGTTGCACAGAATGACAGAATAGCAACCCACACGCTCACAGAAAATGGCGGCCCTGCCAGGATTGGTAAAACAGGTAAGCTATAAGGATAGAAAAGTGTCAGGATAATGAGGTACGGCAGGTCGCAGCAGGAGCACTTTTAAAACTTTCTTTCATGTGTTAAATAGCTATTTTCGATGACTGGGATCAGAACAGATACAGGTAGCGAAGAAAGCATAATTGTAGGAAAAAAGGTGTGTGTTATTGTGTTGGAAGATTTTGCATTTTATTACGATTTTAGTGTGATTGTTAGGGCACAGGATTTTCAGGTGATAGGCACAGACACACCATCATATAAGTTAGTCTTAAGAAATAAAATTTTTCTCCCTTAACCAGCGCACAGGTTGAGATTGGACACTGTAGCAGAGGAGACAAAACATTAGCCAAGAAGTTACGGCGTTGTGGTTGTTGGTTCATTCAACTGGTAAGTGGACATACAGGTTTATAGATAGGGTTGTGGTGAGTTGAAAGACTTTCCATGTTAACGAGAGCACAAGCCTAAAGTAAACAAGCTTATTGAGAATAGGACAGAAGGTGAACCTAAGAGTTGGACAGAAGGTGAATCAGAGAATAGATCAGTCGGGGAGCTGAAGAATCAGCAGGTTCAGTTAGACTGGATAAAATTGAGACAGATCAGGCAGGTGGGAATCGAGAGGACGAGAACATTGGATTTCTAGAATATGAAATCCCAGATCGGGCACATTCTGAGCCAGAAATAGAGAGTACACGTAGGAAATAGCAAAGATTAGAAGTGAAACGAGCACAGGAAACGCGTTTGTTTGCTGCATATTCAGAGACAGAATACGCGTCAATACAGTCAATGAACTACTGTACAGCTACACTATCGATGACAAACAGCTGGATACAGCGACTGCAGTAATGTATCTAGCCTTTTTTCAGCCATCAGGCTAGTGGCACATGGAGAAGAACTGATTGCTTCTCTTCTCCAGCTCTTTCAGAGAAAATGGCAAAAGGCGATGAAGAAAATGAAGCTGATGCATTTATCGAAGATTATAGTGATGTCTACCAGCCTGAATTCGTATTTACTCCACAATTATTCTCTCAGAGTAAAGTTAATGTTCTAGTAGGAAATTTAAATTTGACTCAGGAATCTGCTGAACTACATGGCTCCCTGTCAAAAACTAAGAATCTTCCGGAACCAGTAACACTTTACTCACGTTACAGACATAGAGAGAAAGACCTAGTGGATTTATCCTCACACAGCGATTCCTTAGTTTACTGCAGTAACGTGAAAGATTTAATGCACTTCTATGACACTGAACTAGATCCTGCCCATTGGGGACTTTTTCTAGGCTCACCAACGAGAACACGGAAGGTGTGCTACTGTATTATGGGCAATTGTATGGGCCCATTCCTGTGGCCCATTCAGTTCAACTTAAAGAGGCCTATAAGAACATGAAGATACTGTTTTCAAGTATCCCATTATGAGGAACACAAATGGCTAGTGTGTGATGATTTCAAAATTATCTGAATAGTATTAGGATTTACAAAAATTCTTTACTATGTACACGAATTCGAGTTATGGACAAGGAAAAATATTGGAGTGAGAGAGTTTGTCCATAACGGAGAAATTTTGTGCTTGGAACTAGTAATATTTTGCACGGACCGCTTGTAGAAGCGCACAAATAAATAAAATCTTGCTTCAACCACAACACACATAATTGGGCTTGATGTAGCAGTTTTTAAAGGCTCTGCCACAGGATGGACCCTGCTTTAAGCAACTTTCAACAGATATTTCTTTTCTTCACAGCAGATTTTTAATTTTTGATCCTCACGTAAAGGATGAAGATTTTGACAAGACAATGAAAAGGAGAGCAAAAAACGAATGGTCCGCCTTCTGATTAGTTACTGAAAACGTTCTGGGAATAACAAACATCCTAATTGCTAGTCATTTGCTGAAAACATGTAGCCAAATTTCTAGAAGATGGGATGTAATATGAATTTGAAATTTCGCTTTTCTTTACTCACTTACAGACTATTTTCCAGAAAAGTTGGAACTTTGTAGTGATGCGTAGGATAAACCTTTCCACCAAGACATCAAGGAGATGGCGAGCGAGTACCAAGGGAACCGGAACGGAACTATTGTGGCCGAATATTGTTCGATTTTAAAGAGGGAGAGTCACCATATACAAGGAGAAAATAGTAAAAAATTGATAAAACACTATTCCATTAATGTTTTTAGTCAGTGTAATAATGCGTATATCGGAGCCAGAACTGTGCCACAGTGGTTTGAGGAGAGTTAGTTGATGTCTCGGCGGCCAAAATCGCCTGATGTAAACCCTATTGGAAAAGTGTGGGTCGCTATTGGACGTCATCCCTTCGTGCGCAAATAAGTGTCACATTATGTACGTGAATTACGTGACCTGTGCGTAGATTCTAAGGCCGCGTACACATTAGTTCATACATTCTTTTCGTGTTTCCCTGTGTTCCCAAGCGGCATGACGCAGTCAATGACTTCGCTACGCAGTGCCGATGGTACTGTTACTGAGGTCTGTGCCGATAAAGCGGAGTTATTGAACGCAGTTTTCCGAAATTCCTTCACCAGGGATGACGAATGGAATATTCCAGAATTTTAAACACGAACAGCTGCTAGCATGAGTTTCATAGAAGTAGATACCTTAGGGATTGCAAAGCAACTCAAATTGCTTTATACGGGCAAGTCTTTAGGTCTAGATTGTATATCGATTAGGTTCATTTCAGATTTCGCTGACACAATAGCTCCCTACTTAACAATTATATACAACTGCTCGCTCACCGGAAGATCTGTACCTTCAGATTGGAAAATTGTGCAGGTCGCACCAGTGTTTAAGAAGGGTAGTAGGTGTAATCCATCGAACTACAGACCCATATCATTGACGTCGGTTTGCAGCAGGGTTTTGGAGCATATACTATATTCAAACAGTATGAATCATCTCGAAGGGAACGATCTATTCATACGTAATCAGCATGGTTTCAGAAAACATCATTCTTGTGCAACCCAGCTTGCTCTTTATTCGCATGAAGTAATAGCCACTATCGACAGGGGATCTCAAGTTGATTCCGTATTCGTAGATTTCCGGAAATCTTTTGACACCGTGCCTCACAAGCGACTTCTAATCAAGCTGCAGACCTATGTGGTATCGTCTCAGTTGTGCAACCAGTTTTCGTGATTTCCTGTCAGGAAGGTCGCAGTTCGTAGTGGTAGACAGCAAATCATCGACTAAAACTGAAGTGATAGCAGGCATTCCCCAGGGAAGCGTCCTGGTACCTCTGCTGTTCCTGATCTATATAAAGGACCTAGGTGACAATCTGAGCTGTTCTCCTAGGTTCGCAGATGATGCTGTAATTTAACGTCTAGTAAGGTCATCCAAAGACCTGTATCAGTTGCTAGGCGATTTCGAAAAGATTGTTGTATGTTGTGGCAGGTGGCAGTTGACGCTAAATAACGAAAAGTGTGAGGTGATCCACATGAGTTCCAAAAGAAATCTATAACTCGATAAATAGTACAATTCTCAAGGCCGAAGGCCGTGTTCGCAGTTTTTCTTTGGTTTTCAGCTAAACATGATCCTAAGACGGTGTAAGAGAGAAAATATTAATCCAAGGTAAACAATTACTCAACCTCTGGCAGCACATCTTGCGTAAAAGTACACTTAATTGTAAGAACGCTGCATTGAAAGATGTGCCTCAACCACAGCTAGATCTAATAAATAATTAATATTTACACTCTTTTCTCAGACTCAAATATGGACTGGACTCTTGTATATTCACTAGATTGTAATCCCAAAAACCAACAACTTGAACTTCTGTGGCACAGATGCCATCCTACTTGATATGTAATCAAAGAGCACACAATACGATATCTGTTGTATGTAAGAGAAGCTTTTGGCTGAACTTATAAGCTGATATAAACAGAAGGATACAGCATGTCAAAAATCATGTTAATAGTGTAATATTTCCGTACAAAATGAAATTGACATACTTATCCACTTTCTTATAACTCTGTAATAACTGGCTGCATTCAGGCGACGTTTCGTAGGCTGCATGTGTATCTACGTAATTGTCAACTTTTTTTTTATAAGAGCTAACCAATGTATCGGACGCTCTTTAGAACACTCATCTTGTTGGTACGTCCTGAGTCTAGCAGACTGAAGTGATTTGGGGAAGGGAACCAAACAGCTAGGTCACCGAACCCATCGGAGTAGGGAAGGATGGGGAAAGATGTCAGCCGCAACGTTTCGAAGGAACCATCCCTGCATTGGCCTGAGGCGATTTAGAGAAATCACGGAATATCAGAAGGAAGATGGCCATTGCGCCAACCACTGCGCCACCTTGCTTAGAATAATTATCCAGAAATTCAAATCTGGTTGCAGGTTTTTCCTGAAGCATACCCAGTTGCCAAATTCCCATCGACCACACAATTTTATTGTTTACTCGGACTTGTGATGTATTGTTATTTAGACATCAGGTATGCTAGAAATAGCAATGTTGGTAAAGGATTTTTGCATGTAACGTATTTTTCACATAGTATAGATTTTAATTCATTTTATATTAGCTTTGCTAATCAGGTCGTTAACCAGTCACTGTTGGATTTAATATGCTACTTACAGCAACGTGATGATACCTACGGAACCTATATAAATACAAATCTTCGTGTTAAACATCTTGCTGGCATTGAAAGTGTGAGTATCGTTTGCCTTTCTCTACATTTGTAAAAGTGAACGTATTTCGTTCAGTTTCTCCTCATTTCACAGCAGACAAGAAAATATTGCTGTGAATCCTTGTCGATTGACTTCTCTTAAAGAAGAATACAGTGGTTTATTTGTGATCTGACAGGAGTATTATTAGTCGGTAAGTTATAAGACGTTTTAATAGTAAGAACGACTTAACAGACTTTTTCTAGTGTGACAGACGTTAGATGTTACGTTTGATAATTACAGTTAATAGAGTCTCATAAACCATCATGTTCACTACATATCCATCTGACGCACGTCTGCTAGAGATAAGTGTTCCTTGCTTCGCATGTATCGAAAAATGCAATATGTTTGTCATCAGCTCCCTCAAAAGCAAAATTTTTCAGAACAGCAGAATGCATAATAAAATACTAAAACATGCAAAACATTTCATTAAAGCTGTAAGAGAACTGAACTAGCTAGACATAAACTTCATTACTGTACCGGTGTGGAGTAGTATTCTGTGGGCCGCTAGCACTGTGGTGATATGTATTGCTTGAAGTTCAGTGGCATGGAAATTTTTTATCTGGATGAAAAGCCGTGTTTGTCTTAATTGCAGAGGTGATATATAAATGCGGGAAGAAGGTATTTACTGTCCTGGATTACGAGATATAATTAGGTCATGGAAATGCCAATCAAACATGCAAAGTCCACATCAACATTGCGACGTTCTACGTAAGTTCGATGATCTTTTGCAAAGTACCTCACCTCGATTACAGGTTTTTGACACCTGAATATGTTGTAGAGAGCTACAATTTTTAATTGGCTTGTTTACACCTCATTTTCCTAAATTTACCTTGGTTGTTATTTAAAGTCTGTCACCATAATATAATGTTGCTTCACAAACATCGTTTTCAGCAATTACAGTAGACAAATGGATTTATTATTTTCATAGTTGTTTATGTACTACTGTCATTATTGTTTAGTACATGATAAGTAATGTAGTGACATGAATGAGTTTTACTAGGTTCGTTAAATTTTTATCGTAGCATCATGCTATGCATTCACTTCTGCAGTGCAATATGTGCATCAAACATCCTATTATTAGTGTTTTAAGTCATTCTAATTGCACGTTTTCAGTTCATGCACGTAAAAGGAAAGTATTATTGGTATGGTTAGTTAAAATTAGGTTGAACCATTCTTGTTACACCACTTGTGAAATACCCAGTTCTGTTATCTGTCAAAAGACCCATGTTCTCCATTTTTCACATGTTCTCCGTGTCCCCCACGTTTTGCGTGTTTAGAGTGACGCATTAAGCAATGGCTAAGGCGTGGTTCTTACGTATCTTACCCAATGCGATAGCATTACGAGGCAGTTGAGGCTGACACATTTGTCTTCTCTGATGTGGAAGAATCAGTTTCAGCAGTTGTGACTGAACCATCTGTTGCTGTGTCAGCGACTGTTGTTTCTTCTTCTGGTTAGGCTGATGCATTTGTTGTGTTTGTAGAAATTGTCCCGTCTGGTGTTGTCTCCACAGCTCTCTCAGTTGTTTCACTGGGTTCAGCCCTTTCTGTTGTTGATGCATTAGGTACTGTGTTGGTCAACGAAACTTCTTGGCAGACACCCATGGGTCTGTACAGCCAGACGCGACAACGACGGGGAGAACCAGAGCATTTGTAAACGGTCACACCTTCAGAAGCAGGTGAATACACTTTTTCATTTGACAACCTGCTATAGCCACAACACATGGGTGACACTTGTGACCATGTCATATGAGTCGAGGGTCGACAGCAAACTCATGACAATGAAAAGTCCTCTGTGTATTTTGCTAGCACTTGGAAATTATCACACGTAATTTGAATATTCCAGAAACAGTGAAGAAGGTCGTGTGCACACAGTTACAAGTCGCAAACGTCACTTAGCAATCGTTTAAATGGTCAGAAATGCGACGTAGAAAACATTTATAGAGTCAGTGAGTAGTAATTATGGACGGAGTAAGCGCCAGCGGCTAGGACACAGCAGTTGATGAAGAAACAGCATTACTTCATCTAAGAGTGGCCAGTGCTACAACTGATAGATGAGTAGCATGAATAGCAGTCTTACAAATGTCCCACACACACAAACACACACACACCCTATATATATATATATATATATATATATATATATATATATATATATATATATATATCATTTAGTGAAATGTTCGCAACACAACATCTCAGTTAGCAATGTTTTGGATAGTATCAGTCCCTGCGAATGTTGGGCGAAGAGGCCAGTGATGTAATAACTGGTCAAGTAGAAGCTGATTTAGGAGTTAGGCCAAGTGGCCATTGATTCATTAGATGATGGAACAGGTCCAAGCCTAGCACCCCAGATAGTGCATTTTATATACATCTACATCTACATGACTACTCTGCAATTTACATTTAAATGCTTGGTTGTGGGTTCATCGAACCACAATCATACTATCTCTCTACTATTCCACTCCCGAACAGCGCGCGGGAAAAACGAACACCTAAACCTTTCTGTTCGAGCTCTGATTTCTCTTATTTTATAATGATGATCATTCCTACCTATGTAGGTTGGGCTCAACAAAATATTTTCGCATTCGGAAGAGAAAGTTAGTGACTGAAATTACGTAAAAAGGTCTCGCCGCGACAAAAACGTCTTTGCTGTAATGACTTCCATCCCAACTCGTGTATCATATCTGCCACACTCTCTCCCCTATTACGTGATAATACAAAAGGAGCTGCCCTTTTTAGCACCCTTTCGATGTCCTCCGTCAATCCCACCTGGTAAGGATCCCACACCGCGCAGCAATATTCTAACACAGGACGAACGAGTGTAGAGTGAGCTGTCTCTTTAGTGGACTTGTTGCATATTGTAAGTGTCCTGCCAATGAAAAGCATTGTATCGCTCGCCTTCCCCACAATATTATCTATGTGGTCCTTCCAACTGAAGTTGTTCGTAATTTTAACACCCAGGTACTTAGTTGAGTTGACAGCCTTGAGAATTGTACTATTTATCGAGTAATCGAATTAAAACGGATTTTTTTTTCGAACTCATGTGGTTCATCTCACACTTTTGGTTATTTAGCGTCAACTTCCACCTTACACCTTACTGGTCTTCGGATGACCTTACTAGACGGTAAATTACAGCATCATCTGCGAACATCTAAGAGAACTGCTCAGATTGTCACCCAGGTCATTTATATAGATCAGGAACAGCAGAGGTCCCATGACGGTTCCCTCGGGAACACTTGATATCACTTCAGTTTTACTCGATGATTTGCCGTCTATTACTAAAACTGCGACCTTCCTGACCGAAAATCACGAATCCAGTCGCACAACTGAGACGATACCCCATAGGTCTGCAGCTTGATTAGAAGTCGCTTGTGAGGAACGGTGTCAAAAGCTTTCGGGAAATCTAGAGATACGGAATCAACTTGAGATCCCCTGTCGATAGCGGCCATTACTTCGTGCGAATAAAGAGCTAGCTGTGTTGCACAACAGCGATGTTTTCTAAAGGCATGCTGATTACGTGTCAATAGATCGTTCCCTTCGAGGTGATTCATAATGTTTGAATACAGTATATGTTCCAAAACCCAACTGCAAACCGACTTCAATGATATAGGTCTGTAATAAATGGATTGCTCCAACTACACTTCTTAAACACTGGTGCGACCTGCGCAATTTTCCAATCTGTAGGTACAGATCTATCGGTGAGCGAGCGGTTGTATATGAGTGCTAAGTAGGGAGCTATTGTGTCAGCGTAATCTGAAATGAACCTAATCGGTATACAATCTGGACCTGAAGAGTTGCCCATATCAAGCGATTGAAGTTGCTTCGCAAACCCCTAAGGTATCTACTTCTAAGAAACTCATGCTAGCAGATGTTCGTGTTTCAAATTCTGTAATATTCCATTCGTCTTCCCTGGTGAAGAGATTTCGGAAAACTTCGTTCAATAACTCCGCTTTAGCGGCACAGTCGACGGTAACAGTACCATCGGCACTGCGCAGTGAAGGTATTGACTGCGTCTTGCCGCTTGTGTACTTTACATTTTGTACTTTAATATTGTTCGATGTACGTTTTTGAACAGGAAGTTCTGCAGCAGAGAACCCTCACGTGTTGACATGTTGACACAACGCCACCGTCAGTTACAACTGCAAAGAGCACGGGACCATCGGGATTCGACGGTCGATCAATGGAACAGTATCAGCTCTACTTGAGAATCAAACTATTGCCACACTAGGTAGCTGACAATCTCGACAAACACCGTCATTGAGATGAATGGTGGCGCGAAACGTACAGCGAGCAACAGGCACATGGTGGTGGAAAGAATTGTATGCAGTTCGAGACTTTGAACTACGCTTGCATGGGAAGACTGCTGCGAATCACCTGCACCCGTTCATGTTTGATGCATTCCCGTCGGCGATTCACCTTTCAGCATGTAATAATGCGTATATCGGAGCCAGAACCGTGCCACAGAGGTTTGAGGAGAGTTAGTTGATGTCTCGGTGGCCAAAATCACCTGATGTAAACCCTATTGGAAAAGTGTGGTTCGCTATTGGGCGTCATCACTTCGTACGCAAATCAGTGTCGCATTATGATACGTGAATTACGTGACCTGTGCGTAGATTCAAAGGCCGCGTACACATTAGTTCATACATTCTTTTCGTGTTTCCCTTGCGTTAACTAGGCACGGACTCGTGTTTCAGTAACTGTTGTTCAACAGCGATTAGAATGGACAGGGACTGTGATTGCTGTGTTCGGATGAGGGCTGAGATGGCATCCCTTCGCTCACAGCTGCAGGCGGCGATGACTACGGTCGTGCCGCTTGAGGCTGTTGCCAATGGGCACCACTGTGGGAAGCAAGACTTGGTTATCACGGGGATGTCAACCTCGTCCCGTCTGTCCCCAAATCGGTCTGCCGCTGTGGTTGCTCCGGTTGCTGCATGCAGTGGGGCTGAGCTCTCGCCTATGGTTCATTGGAAGGACGTTCCAAGGCATGGCAGGGAGCGAAAGACGTCTCCTTAGCCTGATCACAAAGCCTCCCCGGTGCGTCTCTGGCTGAGCCAGATGCAGCAGCCTTCCCTGTTTCAGAGGATGATTCTCAGCCTTCAAGGTCCGGGCAATGGCAGAGGGTGGGCTTATTGGTAGTTGGGGGCTCCAATGTCAGGCGCGTAATGGAGCCCATTAGGGACATGGCGGCTAAGGAGGGGAACAAATCAAGTGTGCACTCTGTGTGCATTCCGGGGGGAGTCATTCCTGATGTGGAAAGGGTCCTTCCGGATGCCATGAAGAGCACAGGGTGCAGCCAGCTGCAAGTGTTGGCACATGTCGGGACAAATGACGTGTGTCGCTTTGGATTTGAGGGAATTCTCTCTGGATTACAGCGGCTATCTGATTTGGTGAAGGCTGCCTGTCTTGCTAACGAGATGAAGGCTGAGCTCACCATCTGCAGCATCGTTGACAGAACCGACTATGGACCTTTGGTGCAGAGGTGGAGGGTCTGAATCAGAGGCTTACGACCATGTTGGCTACAGATACCTTGACTTGCGCCATAGGGTGGTGGGGTTTCGGGTTCCGCTGAATTGGTCAGGAGTTCACTACACGCACCTCGTGGCTACACAATTAGCGGAGGCTGTGTGGCGTGGACTGGGCGGTCTTTTAGGTTAGAAGGCCTCGGGAAAGTATGGGGTGGGCTTGAATCTCAAAGGGTGCATGGCAAATACAGAACGTGCTTGGATCAGAGAACAGTCGGAATTGTAGTTGTATATTGTTGTAGTTGTGCTGGGAAAGTCCCTGACATTCAAGCGCTAATAGAAAGCACATAATCTGAAATCGTTATAGGTACAGAAAGCTGGCAATAGCCTGAAATAAGTTCTGTGGAAATTTTTACGAAGTCTCAGACGGTGTGCAGGAAAGATAGATTAGGCAGAATGGGTTGTGGAGTGATTGTGTCAGTCAGTAGTGGTTTATGTTGTAGTGAACTCGAAGTAGATACTCTGTGCAAATTGCTATGGTTGGAGGCTATACTTAACAGCCGAACTAAGTTAATAATTGGCTCCTTCTACCGTCCCCCAGACTCCGATGATATGGTTGCTGAACAGATCAGAGAAAAATCCAGTCTCATAACAAATAAATACCCCACTCATACAGTTATAGTTGGTGGGGACTTCAACCTTCCCTCGATCTGTTGGCAAAAATACCGGTTGTAGGCAGAAAACATCATCCGAGATTGTCCTAAATGCTTTCACCAAAATTTATTTCGATCAGTTACTCCAGTAACCCACGCGAATTGTTAATGGTTGCGAAAACACACTTGACCTCTTAGCCAGAAACAATTCAGAGCTAATAGAGAGCATCATGACTTATACAGGGATTAGTGATCACAAGCTCGTTATAGCTACTCTCAATACCATATCTCCCCAATCCACCAGAAACAAACGCAAAACAATTTTATTTGAAAAAGCGGATAAAGTGTCACTAGAAGCCTTCCTATGAGACAATCCTTATTCCTTCCAAACTGACAATGCAAATGTAGACGAGATGTGGCTCAAATTCAAAGATATAGTAGCAACAGCAATTGAGAGATTCATACCTCATAAATTGGTAAGAGACGTAACTGATCCCCCATGGTATACAAAACAGTTCTGAACGCTGTTGCAGAGGCAACGGAAAAAGAATGCAAAGTTCAGAAGAACACGAAATCCCAAAGAATGGCTAAAATTTACAGACGCACGGAATTTGGCACAGACTCCAAAACGAGATGCCTTCAATACGTTCCACAACGAAACATTGTCTCTAAATTTGGTAGAAAATCCGAAGAAATCCTTGGTCGTATGTAAAGTACACAAGCGGCATGACGCAGTCAATACCTTCTCTGCACAGTGCCGATGGTACTGTTACTGAGGTCGGCGCCGATAAAGCGGAGTTATTGAACGCAGTTTTCCGAAATTCCTTCTCCAGGGATGACGTATGGAATATTCCAGAATTCTAAACACGAACAGCTGCTAGCATGAGTTTCTTAGAAGTAGATAGCTTAGGGATTGCAAAGCAACTCAAATTGCTTGATACGGGCAAGTCTTCAGGTCTAGATTCTATATCGATTAGGTTCATTGCAGATTACGCTGATACAATAGCTCCCTACTTAGCAATTATATACAACCGCTCGCTCACCGATAGATCTGCACCTGCAGATTGGAAAATTGTGCAGGTCACACCAGTGTTTAAGAAGAGTAGTAGGGGTAATCCATAAAACTACAGACCTATATCATTGATGTCGGTTTGCAGTAGGGTTTTTGAGCATATACTATATTTAAACAGTATGAATCATCTCGAAGGGAACGATCTATTCATACGTAACCAGCATGGTTTCAGAAAACATCGTTCATGTGCAACCCAGCTTGCTCATTATTCGCATGAAGTAATGGCCGCTATCGACAGGGCATCTCAAGTTGATTCCGTATTTCTAGATTTCCGGAAAGCTTTTGACACCGTTCCTCACAAGCGACTGCTAATCAAGCTGCAGACCTATGTGGTATCGTCTCAGTTGTGCGACTGGTTTTGTGATTTCCTGTCAGGAAGGTCGCAGTTCGTAGTAGTAGACTGAAAATCATCGAGTAAAACGGAAGTGATAGCAGGTATCCCCCACGGGAACTGTCCTGGGACCTCTGCTGTTCCTGATCTATATGAAGGACCTAGGTGACAATCTGAGCAGTTCTCTTAGGTTCGCAGATGATGCTGTAATTTAACGTCTAGTAAGGTCATCCAAAGACCAGTATCAGTTGCTAGGCGATTTAGAAAAGATTGCTCTATGTTGTGGCAGGTGGCAGTTGACGCTAAATAACGAAAAGACTCAAATATGGACTGGACTTCTGTATATTCACTAGATTGTTGTCCCAAAAACCAACAACTTGAACTTCTGTGGCACGGATGCCATCCTACTTGATATGTAATCAAAGACAACACAATACGATATCTGTTGTATGTAAGAGAAGCTTTTGGCTGAACATATAAACTGATATAAACAGAAGGCTATAGCATGTTGATAGTCATGTTAATAGTGTAATATTTCCATACAAAATAAAATGGACGTACTTATTCACTTTCTTATAACTCTGTAATAACTGGCTGCATTCAGGCGAGGTTTCGTAAGCTGCCTGTGTATCTGCGTAATTGTCAACTTTTTTTTTATAAGAGCAAACCAACGTATCGGACGCTCTTTAGAATACTCGTTCGTACGTCTTGAGCCTAGCAGACTGAAGTGAATTGGGGGAGGGAACCAAACAGCTAGGTCATCGAACACATCGTAGTAGGGAAGGATGGGGAAAGATGTCGGCCGTACCGTTTCGAAGGAACCATCCCTGCATTGGCCTGAGGCGATTTAGAGAAATCACAGAAAATCAGTAGGAAGATTGCCGGACGCGGTTTTGAACCGACATCCTCGCGAGTGCAAGTCCATTGTGCCAACCACTGCGCCACCTTGCTTAGAATAATTATACACAAATTCAAATCTGGATGCAGATTTTTCCTGAAGCATACCAAGTTGCACAAATTCCCATCGACCACACAATTTTATTGTTTACTCAGACTTGAGATGTATTGTTATTTAGGCATCAGGTATGCTAGAAATAGCAATGTTGGTAAAGGATTTGGGTATGTAACGTTTTTTTCACATAGTAAAAATTTAAATTCATTTGAAATTAGCTTTGCAATTCACGTCGTTAACCAGTCACTGGTGGACTTAATATGCAACTTACAACAATGTCATGATATCTACGGAACCTATATAAATACAAAACTACTTGTTAAACATCTTCCTGGCACTGAATGTGTGAGTGCTGTTTGCCTTTCTCTGTAAAAGTGAACGTATTTCGTTCAGTTTCTCCTCATTTCACAGCAGATAAGAAAATATAGCTGTGAATCTTTGTCCATTGACAGCACTCTTCTATTAAAGAAGAGTACAGTGGTTTATTTGTGATCTGACAGGAGCATTATTAGCCGGTTTTCAGTTTATGCACGTAAAAGGAAATTATTATTAGTATGGTTAGTTAAAATTAGGTTGAACCATTCTTGTTACACCACTTGAGAAATACCCAGTTCTGTTATCTGTGATAATACCCATGTTCTCCTTTTTTCACACGTTCTCCGTGTACCCCACGTTTTGCGTGTTTAGAGTGACGCATAAAGCGATGGCGTAAGACGTGTTGCTACCTTATCTTACCCAATGCGATAGCATTACGAGGCAGTTGAGACTGACACGTTTGTCTTCTCTGATGTGGAAGAATCAGTTTCAGCAGTTGTGACTGAACCATCTGTTGCTGTGTCAGCAACTGTTGTTTCCTCTTCTGGTAAGGCCGATGCATTTGTTGTGGTTGTAGAAATTGTCCCCTCTGATGTCGTCTCCACCGCTCACTCACATGTTTCACTGGGTTCAGTCCTTTCTGTTGTTGATGAATTAGGTACTGTGTTGGTCAACGAAACTTCTTGAGAGACACTCATGGGTCTGTACCGGCAGACGCGAGAACCAGAGCATTTGTAAACGGTAACACCTTCAGAAGCTGGTGAATGCACTTTATCATTTGACAACTTGCTATAGCCAAGGGGGACACTTGTCACCATGTCAAATGAGTCGAGGGTCGACACCAAACTCATGACAATGAAAAGTCCTCTGTGTATTTTGCTAGCACATGGAAATTATCGCACGTAATTTGAATATTCCAGAAACAGTGAAGAAGGTCGTGTGCACCCATATATTTCATTTAGTGTAATGTTCACAATGCAACATCTCAGTTAGCAATGTTTTGGATAGTACCTGTCCTTCGAGAGTTGGGCGAAGAGGCCAGTGATGTAATCACTGGTCAGGTAGAAGCTGATTTAGCAGTTAAGCCAAGTGGCCATTGATTCATTAGATGACGGACCAGGTTCAATCAAAGCACCCCAGGTAGTGCATTTTATATAGATTAGAACAAGAGACAGATGGCTCGTCTCTTCACAATGGGAATGCCATTTGTAGTGATATGAAATCACAGTAAAGAATCTGCGACAGTAAAATGTTGGTTCGAGGACTAGCATTGTAATGTACAGGGTGTGAAAGGCATAAATGCAGATATTTTTATATGTTGTACCTTTATACGTATACACATCAATATGTTGGTTAGTTCTTCTGCATCAGTCTACCCACGCACTATAATTGATGTTCTCTCCATGGTCGTAACTGCACAACGAAGTGGACTATGCCTTTCGGTATATAGTACCAGTTTTGCTTTCACACGTACACATATCAATAATTGACCTGTCACACAGGGTGAAAATGAATGTTAGGGGTGTACTTGTACAACATTTCCGTGGAGGTACTACTACACTGACAGGAAATGTAGGAATTTTAATAGCCATAATTATTAGGCTACAATCGACTTAAATACTGATTCAGTATTCTTCACTACACCGTCCTCAGTCACCAGTAGACATGTCTGCCTTACACCCATTTACCTTGTATAGCAAATGGTCAAACACCTCACATATAATAATGAGTAATGAAACTTTTTTTAAGGACTGCGTATTATCTTGCTACTTCCGCATGTCTCCATCCTTATCAAAGATTATTTTCTGTATCCGCAGTCCACCATCCGACGAGTGGTGGAGGGTACTCCGTACCCCTGTCCGTCGTCTCCTTTCCTGATCCGCTAAAACACAGAGCGAGAGGAAAATGTTTGTTTATGTGCCTCCGTATGTGTGCTAATTTCTCGTAATTTATCTTCACGGTCCTTGTGGGAAATATACTGTGGCGGCAGTAGAACCGATCTTCTGTCACCTTCAAATGTTGGTTCACCCAATAGCGTTCCTGGTACATAACGACTCCATCCCTAACGGAATTCTCATTTTAGATCCTTCACCAATGCGCTCGGGCCTGTTAGTAAAATATCTACCTGCCCGTCTCTAAATTGCTTCGATGTCTTCCTTTAATGTGACCCAGTATGGATCCAAAAACAGGAGCAGTACCCAAGAATAGGTTGCACTAGCATCCTATATGTGGTCTCATTTACTTATGATTCTCACATTAAATAGAATTCACGAATATTTTCTTCGATGACTTTAATGAAGGAATTTCGAGGATTAAATTTAATAACTTCGTCTTACTGTCCCTTTTATCGGTACCTTCGGCATTTTCCCGCAAAGATACTGATTGTGTCTTTCCTATAGCATTCTTTACATACCATCAGAATCACTCTCGAATTTATGCCAGGTTTCAAGAGAAACTTTCGTGCTGGAAACTGTTATTAGCATCTCGCATTGAAGTCTGCGCAACGTTTCGAGCTTCTGTAGAAGATCCCAAATTGTTTAGATTTTGTTTTCATTTAAATCTGGCATGCTTCTTTCGTTGTTTCCGCAACATTGTTCTTACCCGTTTCATGTACTAAGACGAATCAGATCCTTCAGCTCCGTCGTTTGTTAACTTATTTAGTGTAAATCTCTCAATTGCAGACGATACTATTTCTTTGAATAAAAAGCCTCATTTGGAAGGATTAGAGCTTGTGTTTCAAGAATGTGTCAAGAGAATATTTATCTGTTTTCTGAATACATATATTTTTCGTTTATTTTTAGGGTATTTAGTCTCTCTGCGACAGCTCTGTGTCACTAATCCTTTTATCCGTTTTGATGCTCGTTATTAGCTCAAAATAATTTGCTGCCAAGATGTCAAGTATGTTTTAACAACCGTTTACTATTCGAGTCGGCTTTTGAACTAACAGATGGAAATAATATACAGAGAATGCGTATAGCACAATTCTGCTTGATGTTTTATCCGTACCTCCGTATTAAAACACGTATTTTCGTTAAGATATATAAAGTTAACTGAAGTCACCACCAACTATAACTGTATGAGCCGGATAGGTGTTATTATACTATTTAAGTTGGGCAGACACTAATAGGACCCAATTATTACTTTATTCCGGTTGCCACGAATGATTTCTTATCAAATTAATTAAATTTCGGTACAAGAGTAATTAGTTCTAACAGCCACAGAGGTGCCACCATCAAATGTGTTTAGCCTCTCCTTTCACAAAACCGTAAAGTCCTTATCAAAAATTTCGTCCCACATTGCCTTCTGCGTCTATTTCACACAGAGGTGTTTGTCTGTTAGCACTGACAACTTTACGAAAACGTCGCTGCTCGCGGTCGTTAAGTGAAGGCCGACAGCCAATGTATCGTTCATGGTGATCGGTAATGGCTGCAGTTTGGAATTCCTGGCACGCTCTTGACACTGTGGATCTCGCTATACTAAATTCCCTGACGATTTGTGAATTGGAATGTCCCAGGCTTCTAACTCCAGACACCACTCCGTGTTTAAAGTTTATTAATTCCCATCGTACGGCCATAATCACGTCGGAAAAATTTTCCCAATCATCACTTGAGTCAAAATGACATCTCCGCATTCACACTGCGCTTTCACCCCTTGTGTACATGATACTACCGCTATCTGTATATGTGCTATCGCTTTACTATGTCTTTTGTCAATCCAAGTGTATTTACAAATTAGTTACAGGAGAAGCTACATACAAATGTGTACCAGCTGACAAGCATGAGGTGCGAAGATTGAAAGGTTTGACCCATGGTACTTTGAACATGCTTGGGACGGTGAATTTGACGCTTAAAATAGCCAGAAATGGTTTAGGAGGAAACAAACTTCAAATCTGAAGAAGGTAAGAAACGTCCGTTATAATAGTTTTGTAGGAAGATATATCCTCACAAGAGAGATAGTGGTCATTATCTATATGGGTAGACAGAAGTGACTGAGAGTAATATACCGTTGTGGAAGGTACAGGACGATAAGATACTGAAAGAGCAAACGAAACCACGAAATGTTACTTGACAATTGGGAGCACGAATTGGCCATCAGGACCATAGGATGTGATAAACGAGAAAATAAAATCGAACGAGTCGCAGGAAAGGAGTTTCAAATGGTGGAACATTGTCAGCGAGAATTACGAACCAATGCAGTTGTTAGGTGACGAAAGAAAAAGCAAGCTTCGAGGCCGAAAGGAAACAATCGGATCAAGGGACGGGAAGGTCATGTGGAATCGAATAACGGAATACTGCATTACTCCAGAATGCGAAGAAATGACCGTGTCGAAACAGAAGCCCTACCACCAATCATACGAAGAGAATGAATTATAAGTTATGCCGGTCGGAGTGGCCGAGCGGTTCTAGGCGCTACATTCTGCAACCGCACGACCGCTACGGTCGCACGTTCGAATCCTGGCTCGGGCATGGATGTGCGTAATGTCCTTAGGTTTACTAGGTTTAAGTAGTTCTAACTTCTAGGGGACAAATGATCTCAGAAGTTACGTCCCATAGTGCTCAGTGCCATTTGAACCACTATTACAAACGTGCTTTGTACAGATCTGAAAATGGTTCAAATGGCTCTAAGCACTATGGGACGTAACATCTGAGATCATCAGACCCCTAGAAGCTAGAACTACTTAAACCTAACTAACCTAAGGACATCACACACGTCCATGCCCGATTCAGGATTCGAACCTGCGACTGTTGCGGTCGCGCGGTTCCAGACTGATGTGCCTAGAACCGCTCTACCACACCGTTTGTTTGTGCATATCCCAATGTGTTTCATTTAAAAGGTGACAGATTGTCATTCACCGAAACTATGAGGCATATACAACCGGTATGAGAAGAACATAAAAGTCAAATTATGCACTGGTCATGGACGCACGACGGGAATTAACGAACTTTAAACGTGGGACAGTGGTTGGAGCTAGAAGCCTGGAACATTCCATTTCGGATTTCGTCAGGGAATCTAATACATAGAGATCCACAATGTCATGAATGTCACGAGAACACCAAATTTCAGGTATTACCTCTCACCACTAAAAACGCAGTGGCCGACGCTCTTCACATAAGGACCGCGATCAGTGGCGATTGCAATAGTTGTCAGTGCTAACAGACAAGCAACATCGAGTGAAATAGACCCTGAAATCAGTGTGGGACGTCCAACAAACGTATCCGTTAGCACAAAGCGGCGAAAGTTTGCGTTTATGGCTACGACACGCTATCACTTGCCGCACCTCTCCTTGGAACGTTACCTTATCGCCTGCACCCTAGGAGACTGGAAAACCTTAGCCTGGTAGTTTGTCGGCAGTTATAATTACCACATGTGGCATCGTATTGTCGTGGATGAGAATCACTTTGTCCACATTTTGTAATTCTCGACGCCTTCGTCTGATGGCAGGCCAGAAGGCCGCTAACATCACATTCCTGAGCGATGGCTTTCAACAGATATTTTCTTTTTTTTTTTTCTTTTTTGTGACGTCCGAACGTGGATGTTTCCACACCATTCTCTGCTAGTGGGATTCCGGCGTGAAACGCAGCACTCACGTTTTATCACCAGTAACAAACAGTTCATGGAAGTCTTGGCACTCCTTGGATTACCGTTCCAGATGATTCAGTGAAGACATCATTCGCTTGCCTTTCATCATGTTATCCGACGCTTAGCAGCATGAAACTTTCCCATCCATACCTTAGTATCTGTGAATGGTATAAAATGGGCATATCACCTTCGTACTAAGGGTAGCACTGCCTAATGTAATGACACCGAGAGAAAGCAAAATTGTAGGTACACGTCAATAGGCAGAAGGCATACTATTGAAATAGAAGTGTGCACAGTGATGACTTGTCTCTGGATCATTAGTTGAAGTTATTGTGCCTGGGATGTTCAAGTGCACGGGCTTCCTCAGGATTATATTACCATCATCAACGATCGTCGAAGTTATCAGTATCACCTGAAAGTTGGTAACGTAAGTAAATCTTAGAACTATTCATGAAAACTTAGTAGCACAAAGAGAGCTAATTTGAAGGTTGTTCAACAAGACAAGGAGAAACTATAGCATCGAAATATTTGTAAAAAGAATTGTAATGTGTTGATTAATGGGGTCACATACAATGTTGAAAGGTCGCAAGTAACGCGATCCATGAAATGATAAATTAATGAATCCTTAACTTTGTAGAGGATTTAGCAAAATATTGTTCGGAACCTTGGACGAGGCGAATGTCGCTTATTATAAAATGCACACACATATGATCGAATCTAGATCAGAACAACTGTGGAAATTGTCAAAGTGCAAGTGCCTGTAGTGAATGCCCCTTGTCTGGTCTGACATGGATGGTAAATCCGATCAGCAGAAATGGGAAATTCCTTAAGAATGGTATGAGAGAAATGGAACAATTCACACGTACTTTCTGAGAACTACAGATGTGACTCTGAAAAGAACTACAACTCACTGAGCCAGTTAAGTATAGAATATGAAGAGTTAGTGATTGCAGTAGTTCACACACAGAAAGACCACCTGCACCATACGCGGTAAATTCGCTAGAGAATGTTAAATACCTAAGGCTAATCCACGCGGAAGAGAGACAAAAGGTTTCAATTACCTCTAATTGTTAATTATGTAGGTGTAGTCTATTGAATGCCAAGAATCTACGTGTATTTGCTAACATTGATGTCTTAGGATATTTAATTGATATGAACTTAAGTGAGAAATCTAGACAATTAAAATTTTATGTTGACCCGTTATTACGACAGCTGGTAAGGAATAGAAATTATGAAAGGAGAGAGATAAAAGGAGGAAAATTTATAACCATACTTTTGTGGAAATTACGATGTATGACCGAGCAAATTGAAATGGCCTTACAATGGAACAGGCATTGTCCTAATAATAGTATTAAATAAAAACTAATTCATTGGCAAAAAGTTAGTGGACACATTTATGTGCCAATAAATGGTTGTATGTAGTTTCTGGTGAGGAAGATAATACCATATTTTATAATTCATGTTCATCTCAAGCTGTTGAAGTGAATGAAATCTGGAGGTATGGTGAAAGGTAGGGTCCTGATATATTCAATTGGTCACAGTGGTACAACAAATTATAATTGGGAAAAAGTAATATCAAATGTGGCTTTGAGCACAGAAGTTGTGAGGGCCCGGAAAGGAACATTGCTGCCTGACAGGTACGACTATATTTGCCTTCGAAATACACTCTTGGAAATGGAAAAAAGAACACATTGAAACCGGAGTGTCAGACCCACCATACTTGCTCCGGACACTGCGAGAGGGCTGTACAAGCAATGATCACACGCACGGCACAGTGGACACACCACGAACCGCGGTGTTGGCCGTCGAACGGCGCTAGCTGCGCAGCATTTGAGCACCGCCGCCGTCAGTGTTAGCCAGTTTGCCGTGGCATACGGAGCTCCATCGCAGTCTTTAACACTGGTAGCATGGCGCGACAGCGTGGACGTGAACCGTAAGTGCAGTTGACGGACTTTGAGCGAGGGCGTACAGTGGGAATGCGGGAGGCCGGGTGGACGTACCGCCGAACTGCTCAACACGCGGGGCGTGAGGTCTCCACAGTACATCGATGTTGTTGCCAGTGGTCGGCGGAAGGTGCACGTGCCCGTCGACCTGGAACCGGACCGCAGCGACGCACGGTTGCACGCCAAGACCGTAGGAACCTATGCAGTGACGTAGGGGACCACACCGCCACTTCCCAGCAAATTAGGGACACTGTTGCTCCTGGGGTATCGGCGAGGACCATTCGCAACCGTCTCCATGAAGCTGGGCTATGGTCCCGCACACCGTTAGGCCGTCTTCCGCTCACGCCCCAACATCGTGCAGCCCGCCTCCAGTGGTGTCGCGACAGGCATGAATGGAGGGACGAATGGAGACGTGTCGTCTTCAGCGATGAGAGTCGCTTTTGCCTTGGTGCCAATGATGGTCGTATGCGTGTTTGGCGCCGTGCAGGTGAGCGCCACAATCAGGACTGCATACGACCGAGGCACACAGGGCCAACACCCGGCATCATGGTGTGGGGAGCGATCTCCTACACTGGCCGTACACCACTGGTGATCGTCGAGGGGACACTGAATAGTGCACGGTACATCCAAACCGTCATAGAACCCATCGTTCTACCATTCCTAGACCGGCGAGGGAGCTTGCTGTTCCAACAGGACAATGCACGTCCGCATGTATCCCGTGCCACCCAACATGCTCTAGAAGGTGTAAGTCAACTACCCTGGCCAGCAAGATCTCCAGGATCTGTCCCCCATTGAGCACGTTTGGGACTGGATGAAGCGTCGTCTCACGCGGTTTGCACGTCCAGCACGAACGCTGGTCCAACTGAGGCGCCAGGTGGAAATGGCATGGCAAGCCGTTCCACAGGACTACATCCAGCATCTCTACAATCGTCTCCATGGGAGAATAGCAGCCTGCATTGCTGCGAAAGGTGGATATACACTGTACTAGTGCCGACATTGTGCATGTCCTGTTGCCTGTGTCTATGTGTCTGTGGTTCTGTCAGTGTGATCATGTGATGTCTAAAAATGTCCCATTCCTACATATCCTAAGTACAACCTTAGTTACGATAGAAGTTGTATCTTTGCGTTATTCCGAATGTGATTGTTACAACATTTGCATAAGAAAGTATTTGATGAAATATGAGGTGGTTACTTGCTTTCTCTTTCTAAGTGAACGACTGTAGTGAGTTCATCAGAGAGACCAAATTACCGTTGCGAGCAGGAGGACAGATGACAAAATAGTGATGTAAAAAAGACTTCTTAGAGAAACAGATGGCTGAGTAATCCCAAGAAACTGACGATAGTGTACAAAATGTAGCTGCGTTCTTTCAGGATCGTCTAAACAATCCATGTACAACTTATATTGTAGTACTGCTACTTTGTGTAGGGCCCATTAATGTATTTCTGCGGGGAGCTGTCAGGACCGGCACTATTTTAGTTAAAAGTGAGAAAATAAGTGGGGCAGTTGCACTGGGCCTTCTTGGAAGGCGCCAATGGGTGTGATGAGCACGAACGGAGCACAGTCGAGTAATTGTAAACGAGAACCTCTTCCGAAGCAAATTTTTACTTTAGAGGGTTTCAGTAAACCACAGAAAGGGCGTCCGTCTAAACGGGGGCAGGTTAAAACACAGAAAGGTATTTGCAGAAACGATCGGTGTGGTAATTGTGAATTGTCATAACTCTGTTGGGAAAGAACCAGAGTTCCAAGCCCTAATAGAAAGTACTGAAGCGCAAGTAGTTATAAGTTCGAAAAGCTGGATAAAGCCAGAAATAAGTTTAGCAGTAATTTTTTAAAATGATTTAACAGTGATCAGAAAGGATAGATTAAATACAGTTGTGATGGATTATTAATTACTGTCAGAAGTTGTTTACCTTGTAGTGAAATTGGAGTAGATATTTCCTGCGAAGTAGTATGTCGGACTAAACTATTAATTGGATCGTTTTACCGACCACCCCACTCAGAACATATATTGCTGAACAATTCTATGAAAACATGAATCTCATTTCAATAGGTACCACAATCATGCAATTATAGTCGGCGGTGTCTTAAATCTACCATTGATATGCTGGAAAAATTATACATATAAAACCGGCGACAGGCATAAAACGTCATTCGAAGTTGTACTGAAAATTATTTTGAAGCAGTAGTTCATGAGTAA
Organism: Schistocerca gregaria; assembly: GCF_023897955.1. Classification (NCBI taxonomy): domain Eukaryota; kingdom Metazoa; phylum Arthropoda; class Insecta; order Orthoptera; family Acrididae; genus Schistocerca; species Schistocerca gregaria. Next base: position 305,258,068 of record NC_064927.1, read on the forward strand.
ACTCGATGCATAAATGGTTGCGAAAGCATACTTGACCTCTTAGAAGCAAATAATCCCGTACCAATTGGGAGTATCATGACGAATGCAGGGATTAGCGACCACAAGGCGGCTTCTGCTAGGCTGAATACCGTAACACCCACAACCATCAAAAGGAAAAGCAAAGTACATCTATTTATAAAAGCTGGTAAAAATGCTCATAATGCCTCTTTAAGAGGCAGTCTCCACTCCTTCAGATCTGATCATGTTAGCGTAAAAAATATGTGAAATGATTTCAATGAGATAGTATCGAAGGCTGTTGAGAGATATATACCACATAAAGTAATAAGTGATGATACGGGACCTCCATGCTACACAAAACGGGTGAGATCGCTGTTGTACGAGCAATGAAAAAAGCACTCAAAATTTAAAAGAACGCAAAATCCCCCAGATTGGCAATGTTTTGCAGAACTTCAAAATATAGCGCGTACTTCAGTGTGAGATACTTTTAATAATTTCCACAACGAAACTGTTTCTCGGGATCTGCAGGAAACCCAAAGACATTCTGGTCACACATAAAGCACATCAGTGGCAAGACGCAGTCAATACCTTCACTAAGCAATAACAACGGTGAAGCCACCAATGACAGTACCACTAAAGGAGAGTTATTAATCATGGCTTTCTGAAACTCCTGCATCAAAGAAGATGAAGTAAACATTCCTAAATTCCAATAAAGAACAACTACGAAAAAGTGAAACATAGGAATTGATGTCCCTGGTGTAGTAAATCTGTAAGTAGGCTGTTTATGTTTTTTTATTGGTAACGCCACATAGCGCTCTGTATGAAAAATTGCTGGTTGTGCTGTGTGCAGTCAGTGGCTGGTTGGCATTGTTGTAATATTCGCCATTGTAGTGTTGGGTAGCTGGATGTTGACAGCGCGTAGCGTTGCGCAGTTGGAGGTGAGCCGCCAGCAGTGGTGGACGTGGGGAGAGAGATGGCGGAGTTTTGAAATTTATAAGACTGGATGTCATGAACCGCTATATATATTATGACTTTTGATGATATTAAGGTAAATACATCATTTGTTCTCTATTAAAAACTTTCATTTGCTAACTATCCCTATCAGTAGTTAGTGCCTTCCATAGTTTGAATCTTTTATTTAGCTGGCAGTAGTGGCGCTCTCTGTATTGCAGTAGTTGGAGTAACCAAGATTTTTGTGACGTAAGCGATTTGTGAAACGTATAGGTTAATGTTAGTCAGGGCCATTTTTTGTAGAGATTTTTGAAAGTCAGATTGCGTTGCGCTAAAAAAATATTGTGTGTCATTTTAAGCATAGTCTTCTTTAATTGTTCTAAGGGGACGTTTCATATGTCGACCCTTAGCCGAGGATACCTCACTGGAATCTTCTGATTTTTTTCTTGTAGTTTGTGTAATTAGTGTAGATTTTATTTATTGCTAGCGCGTAATTGTAAGGAGAATCTCTTTTGTAATTGTAGTCTTTCATTGTTGTACAGAAAACCGTTGTGGCATGCATGTCGGTTTACACCAAGTATTTCGCAGCTGCGGTTGCAATTAACTAGATGTTATTTTCAATGCTACGTTAATGTGTTCTCTTATTTTTGCTCTTCAAATTGTGCTTAGCTGTGTTATATCGTGGGAAATATTCTGACAATAATGGCGTGTGAAAAACGTAATACTAGGCTCCAAAGTAAACTGAGAAATGACAGTGAAGACGATAGCAGTTTGTTAGCGCCACCATGTCATGAATTAACTAATGTTCAAAGTTTAATTTGGTAACTGTGCATAGGGAAATGGAGCAGGCTACAAATAATGATGTAGGCAGTGAAACAATTAGTGAACAGGGAAGCATTATCGATCGATCGGTCGGCAACAGCTCGCATCAGGATTCCGAAATGACAGGACACAATCTTGCTAATGCTGTAGATTCAGATTTTGCGTTCTCACCGTTTTCTCAAATAAATCAAGACACATTTTATGCTTTTCAACAAAAGTTAGACACAACGCTTGAATAAAATCAGAAACAAATGGGACAAAATTTTCAAACGTTAGACACAATGGAACAAAAGCTTCAAATGTTAGAGTCAGTGGAACATACGCTTCAACAAACACTTGAAGATTTAACTACTGAGTTGCACAAAATCGAATCGAAATGTCAAAAAGGCTTCAATGATGTAGAAACACAAATTTGTGAGTATTTTCAACGTATTGTTTCGCGGCATTGAAATGCATTACAGAATCACGAATCAGCCATAAAAGAACTACAAACTATTGTTCATGAAAATCATGAGACCTTCCAAGCCAAATTTGACCCTTTTGCATCTACCGATTCGGTTATGAAACTTGCAAAATCTCAACAAAACTTAAAGGACACATTAGATACGATTTCAACACAAATGGACACTCTGAAATTTGGTTCAGAAAAACACACTGAGGAAATAAGTACACTATCGGAGAAAGTAGCCGAACTTTCGGATCAGTGCATTAACTTATCTGCAAAGGTAGATGATGATCTGAATGACACAGAAGAGAGCGAACAAATTAGGAAATTCAAACAAAATCAGAATGAAATTAATACGCAACACCGAAGATAAATCCGGGTAGTACAAGATCAGCTGACACAGGTAATACAAGAATTACGTATTTCAGAGGACACTCGTGCTCCAACACAGGAAGGGGGACTTAGAAATACGGAAAAGCCACAAAATAATAACACAGGGCATTCCGGAAATTATTAAAGAAATTGGCAAGGTGCACCGAATTTTGAGATGGAACCGCCGACACAACAATGACCAATATGCTACCCGCCGACACGATGATTTTGACTATAAGCT